>NW_024724693.1:2052152-2310659 GCF_018991925.1 Homarus americanus
ACACACACCCCCTACCACACCCACTACCACACCCCCACCACACCCCACCACACCCCCTCTACACCACACCACATCCCTCTAGCCCATCCCTGATTGATGAATTTATACCCTAACGCTACCTAGGGGAGGGGTTAGGTAAAGGAAGAAGTTAGGTTAGTTAGGGGTTAGGTTAGGTTAGTGTTAGGGTTTTAATAATCCTTTGGTGATTAAATAGGGGAAGGAAAGGGAGAAGGAGGGAAGAGAAGGAGGGAGGGAGGGAGGAGGGAGGGAGGGAGACAGGAGGGGAGGGAGGGGAGGGAGGAGGGAGGGAGGGAGGGAGGGGGGAGGAGACATGGAGGGAGGGAGGGAGGGGAGGAGGAGACAGGGGGAGGGAGGGGAGGGAGGAGGAGACAGGGAGGGAGGAGGACAGGGAGGGAGGGAGGGGAGGGGAGGAGGAGGAGGGAGGGGAGGGAGGGAGGAGGGAGGAGGAGACAGGGGAGGGGAGGAGGAGACAGGGGAGGGAGGGAGGGAGGGGGAGGGAGGGGAGGGAGGGAGGAGGGGAGGAGACAGGGAGGAGGAGGAGAGAGAGGGGAGGGGAGGGAGGGGAGGGAGGGAGGGAGGAGGAGGGAGGAGGAGACAGGGAGGGAGGGGAGGAGACAGGGGAGGGAGGAGGGGGAGGAGACAGAGGGAGGAGGAAGGAGGGAGGGGAGGAGACAGGGAGGGAGGGAGGGGGGAGGAGACAGGGAGGGAGGGAGGGAGGAGGAGGGGAGGAGGCAGGGGAGGGAGGGGAGAGACAGGGAGGGAGGGGGGAGGAGACAGGGAGGGAGGGAAGGAGAGGGGAGGAAGAGAAGGAGGGAGGGAGGGAGGGGAGGAGACAGGGAGGGGAGGGGGAGGAGACAGGGAGGAGGGGAGGAGGAGGAGGGGAGGAGAGAGGGAGGGGAGGAGACAGGGAGGGAGGGAGGAGGCCCATACTCCTAGCAGTTCCACGGTTTAATGAGTGAATGAATACCTTTACTTAACCCTTTCCCCTACCCTCCCTCCCTCACCTAGTCCCTCCTCCCTACCCCCTCCCCCCCTCTCACAGGAATTCCGGTACGAGCAATTTATTTATTTTTTTTTTTTTTGCATAAATTTGTCCTGCGTCCTGCCTCTTCCCTGTCGCGGCCATGTTGGGAGAGGGAGGTATAGATCAGGGTTGTGTACTAGAAAGGAGGTATAGATCAGGGTTGTGTACTAGAGTGTCTTACTAGAGAGGGAGGTATAGATCAGGGTTGTGTGTACTAGAGAGGGAGGTATAGATCAGGGTTGTGTCAAGAGTGTCTTACTAGAGAGGGAGGTATAGATCAGGGTCATGTACTAGAGTTTGTGTACTGTGTGGTGTTTATGTAACCCTGAATTATGACCTAAGGTTTCATTCACTGTTTATGTATTGTACTTGATGATTCTCTCTTATGCTGACTCCTTCCTCCTTCTCCTCCCTCCTCCTCCTCCTCCTCCTTTCTTCTTTCTTCTTCTTCTTCTCCTCCTCCTCCTCCCTCCCTTCCCCCTCCGCCACACAGCCAAGGCAACTACCGCCACCACCATCCCGCTGATCGACCTTTCCTTGTTGACATTAGTATTCTGGGCGAGTGGCAGGTCACAGCCGGGGTCAGAGGTCACGGAGAGCCAACCATCCTCACCTGGGCACCTTCCTCCTGCTGCCAGGGATGGGATATTCTCCTGGCAGGTGAAACCCTATGTTAGTTATCCCGATAGAAGCCAGCCCCTAGGAACACTCCTGCTAGGTTCTAGACCCTAGGAGCTTTACTGCTAAGTGCCAGCCTCTAGGAACACTCCTGCTAGGTGCCAGACCCTAGAGCTTTACTACTGGGTGCCAGCCCTGGGAACACTCCTGCTAGGTGCCAGACCCTGGGAACACTCCCTGCTAGGTGCCAGCCTCTGGGAACACTCCTACATGGTGCCAGCCCTGGGAACACTCCTGCTAGGTGCCAGCCTCTGGGAACACTCCTGCAGGGTGCCAGCCCCTGGGAACACCCTGCTAGGGTGCCAGACCCTGGGAACACTCCTGCTAGGTGCCAGCCCCTGGGAACACTCCTGCTCGGTGCCAGCCCCCAACACTCTCGGGGAGGAGGTCAAGTACAAAGCACTAAGAGCCGCTGCTGTACTTTCTCTACCGATTCTATCACACACACACACACACACACACACACACACACACACACACGGATGAGCAGGATGAAGCTACCGCAATAAAACTGGTCCTCCTTCCCTGTAGGATGGCCACACACACACACGGCTGACCCTTGTAAAGATCACCAGTTCCCAAGATGTCCTTCCCACCACACGGCTATTACCATCACCACTAGTTATTTAAAACTGATGTGTGTGTGTGTGTGTGTGTGTGTGTGTGTGTGTGTGTGTGTGTGTGTGCTTGTGGAATTCCCCATGTGAGAGAGATGTGTGTATGTGCTTCTAAAACATCAATAAGTGTGTTTGTAAGCGTGTGTGTGTTTGTGTGTTTGTGTGTTTGTGTGTTTGTGTGTTTGTAAGCGTGTGTGTGTTTGTGTGTTTGTGTGTTTGTACTGCTTACTATATGTTATTCACATCTACCAAATACTGCTCTCTCTCCACACACACACACACACACACACACACACACACACACACACACACCTGCATGTAAGTCACCCACTAAAGACTCCTCTACTCTTAAGGGGGTTTAATAATGGCGTCGCAAAGGCACCAAGACTCTACCTGTAAATTGAAAGTAGTTCTGTTTACGGCTTGTTGTTGTTTTTGTTGTTGTTGTTGTTTATTGTTGTTGTTGTTGTTGTTGTTTATTGTTGTTGTTGTTGTTTTTGTTGTTGTTGCTGTTGTTGTTTATTGTTGTTGTTGCTGTTGTTGTTTATGGCCGCCAGTTAAAGGTGGAAAGATCAAGGAGAGAGAGAGAGAGAGAGAGAGAGAGAGAGAGAGAGAGAGAGAGAGAGAGAGAGAGAGAGAGAGAGAGAGAGAGAGAGGCTGGCTTTGTGATTCCGTCTTACCTACTGATGATGCTACCACCACTTTCACCTACCACTGGCCCTTCTTCTCTCTCTGATCTTTATATGTTGTCTCCCCACTACACAACCTAACCTAACCTTGCCCAACCTAACCTAACCTAACCTAACCTAACCTAACCTTGCCTAACCTAACCTAACCTAACCTAACCTTGCCTAACCTAACCTAACCTAACCTAACCTAACCTTGCCTAACCTAACCTAACCTAACCATGTATGTTATCTTCCTCAGGCTATGAACGGCTTCATCATGATGCTGACCCAGGGAGGGAAGCTGCTGTACATCTCAGACAACGCTGCCGAGTACCTGGGCCACTCTATGGTGAGAGAGAGAGAGAGAGAGAGAGAGAGAGAGAGAGAGAGAGAGAGAGAGATAAAAGTTCCGATTAGTATTATTATTATTGTCTCTGCTCATTCTTATTCTTCAACCTGTTCACAAAAGGAATAAATAAGCAATAAAACATGATACCCGAGGCACCGACTCTATACAGAGATAGTGAAGAAAACAAATTAAGTGAGATAGTAGTGACTAGTAACGATGTTAGTAAGAAATAGACAAACTAAAGCCTAATAAGTCACCTGGTCCCGATGAGATATTTGCCAGAGTATTAAAGGAATGTAAGGAAGAGCTTAGTATGCCCTAGCAAAGTTGTTTAACATGTCCAAAAACAGGTGTAGTACCAGAATCCTGGAGGATAGCGAATGTAATACCGATTTTCAAGAAGGGAGATAGATCACTATCCTCTAACTACCGTCCAA
This sequence comes from Homarus americanus, assembly GCF_018991925.1. Classification (NCBI taxonomy): domain Eukaryota; kingdom Metazoa; phylum Arthropoda; class Malacostraca; order Decapoda; family Nephropidae; genus Homarus; species Homarus americanus. Next base: position 2,055,947 of record NW_024724693.1, read on the forward strand.
CCAGTCTAACATCAATTATAGGCAAATTACTGGAAGCAATCATTTCAAACTCTATTCGAAATCACCTGGAGAAGCACAAGTTGATCAATGATTCCCAACATGGCTTCACAAGGGGGCGTTCATGTCTAACTAATCTATTAACATTCTTTTCATCTGTTTTCGAATCGGTGGACGAGGGGCACAATTTTGATGTGATATACCTCGACTTTAGCAAAGCCTTCGACAGAGTCCCCCACGAAAGACTAATAAGAAAAGTGGAGGCTCATGGTATTAAAGGAGATATTCTAAAATGGATTAGGGCATGGTGACAGGACAGGAAACAGCGAGTGAGCATTAACGGCACTAAGTCCCATTGGAGCAACGTCACTAGTGGAGTTCCCCAAGGCTCAGTACTCGGACCATTATTATTTATTATATACATAAACGACATAGATATCGGCATAGACAGCAACATAAGTAAATTTGCTGATGACACTAAAATAGGACGTGTAATTAAATCTGACGAGGACTCCGCAAAACTACAGGAAGATCTAAACAAATTTTTCGAGTGGTCTGAAAAATGGCAGATGAAATTCAATGTGGACAAATGTAAAGTACTCAGTATAGGAGATGAAAACAGGGAAACCAGATACCAGATGAACAACGATGTTATTGAGAAATCCGAATGTGAGAAAGATTTAGGAGTAATGATAAGTAGGAATCTTAAGCCAAGTAAACAGTGTGTATTTGCTCGTAACAAGGCTAATAAAGTACTTGGGTTCATTCAAAAGAGTGTTAGTTACAAGACTAGCGAGGTCATCCTAAAAATATATTTTGCGCTTGTGAGACCTCACTTGGATTACGCAGTTCAGTTCTGGTCACCGTATTACAGAATGGATATAGAATCCTTGGAAAGAATTCAGATGAGAATGACAAGACTAATCCCGGGCATTAGGAACCTTGAGTACAGAGACAGGTTAAAGCATCTTAATTTGCACTCCCTCGAGAGACGTAGAGTGAGGGGCGATATGATAGAGGTGTATAAATGGAAGTCAGGGCTAAACAAAGGGGACATTACAAAGGTACTCAAACTATCCAACCAGGAGCGAACTCGTAACAATGGTTTTAAATTAGACAAATTTAGATTTAAACATTGGTTTGGAAATAGAGTAGTGGACGAGTGGAACAAGTTACCAAACATCATCATTAACTCTAACACGCTGGATAGCTTCAAACACAGGTTGGGTGGATATATGAGCGATAGGGGTTGGGTGTAAACGGGACTGTCCGCTGCAGTTTCCTCCATTCTTGTGTTCTTATCAGTGTAGGTTAATGCCATGTTGTCGCCCCGCCCACCTATACTAACAGGCCTCTGTAGGTGTACTGTATGTTATAATGATTCAACTGTATAGTGTATCAACACACAAGGTGTAGTGTATGTTAAGTGTTAATACAAGGTGTTGTACAAGGGGTGGTGTATACTGTGTGAGTGTTAATATTGACCAGTGTGTAGTGTAGGTTGTTACAACACTGATGCGAGGCCTAGGTAACATTGTCAGTGTTAACACAAGGTGTGACATTGTTAACACAGTGTAACAGTATTAACACACAGTATTAACACACAGTATTAACACACCACAGGAGGACCTCCTCATACACGGGGACAGTGTGTACCAGTGTTCGTGTTAACACACAGTATTAACACACAGTATTAACACACAGTATTAACACACCACAGGAGGACCTCCTCATACACGGGGACAGTGTGTACGACATTATAGACAAGCAGGACCACGCGGCGGTACAGGCGGAGCTCGTCAGGACAGGTCACACGTCCCAACACCACCATGACGATGACCGACTCTTCCTCTGTCGCATGAACGTGTCCAGGAACGCCCGAAGACAGATGAGGTTCGGCGACCAGAAGGTGAGAACGTTTGTTTATGTTACGTCAACCTTGGTGACCAGACAAACGTTTGTTTGTGTTACGTCAACCTTGGTGACCAGACAAACGTTTGTTAATGTTACGTCAACCTTGGTGACCAGACAAACGTTTGTTTGTGTTACGTCAACCTTGGTGACCAGACAAACGTTTGTTTATGTTACGTCAACCTTGGTGACCAGACAAACGTTTGTTTATGTTACGCCAACCTTGGTGACCAGACAAACGTTTGTTTATGTTACGTCAACCTTGGTGACCAGACAAACGTTTGTTTGTTACGTCAACCTTGGTGACCAGACAAACGTTTGTTTGTTACGTCAACCTTGGTGACCAGACAAACGTTTGTTTATGTTACGTCAACCTTGGTGACCAGACAAACGTTTGTTTATTGTTGTATATAACAAATTAAACCATCTGCCAGGTGGTGTATACTAACAAGTGTACCATCTGCCAGGTGGTGTAATACTAACAAGTGTACCATCAGCCAGGTGGTGTAATACTAACAAGTGTACCATCTGCCAGGTGGTTTAATACTAACAAGTGTACCATCTGCCAGGTGGTGCTGGTAGGATTACCTGTCGTACCTGCCGCTGTGCTCCAGGAACGAGCCATTTCCTCGCCCACTGTACGCCCGTCGCCATGCCAGAGACCCGAGAGAGCGTCGTGCAGGGCGCCACCAACGTCTTCACCTCCGTCCACACCCTCGACATGAAGTTCATCAACCTCGACAGAAAGTGAGTACCTCTTTGTTCCTCACTGTCATCATCTTCACCGTCACTGTCTATCATGTTCACTGTCTCATGTTCATAATCATCCAGGGTTCTTCCAGCCATGACCACCGCCTTCACTATTCTCTGTATGTTTGTGTCACCATCACCCAGGGCTGTGTCACCATCACCCAGGACTCTGTCACGCCCCGCCCTTGAGCAGCTCACACACCTTCAGCAGCCAACACTTCACAATACCTTCACGTGTTGACTACTGCATGCCTTACACCCTCTGCCCCCACCCTGAGAGAACTACCCACCCCCTCACACCCTCCATAAGGCCGTAGGTGCCGTCTTCAGCAGCTGGGGCCGCCACGTTCTGCTCCCCCTCACTCCACAGGAAGCACAACGCTGTGATTTATAGTAACGAAGAACCTACATCGGGTTTTCCGCCTCAATGTGGATATGGAGCTTTTATGCAAATGTGGGCTTTGTCCTGTAAATGACTCAGGACCTTTCACCTTGGTCTGCAGGGGGTGGGTGGCTGGGTGGGTGGGTGGAGTGGTGGAGTGGGGTGTGTTGGGGTAGGGAGGATGGGAAAGAGTGTGGGGAGGCAGGGGAAAGGAAGGGAGGACAGTAACAACAGGTGAGGAGGAGGCGATAACAGGTGGGGAGGTAACAGGTGGGGGAGGAGGGTAACAGGTGGGGGAAGGAGTAACAGGTGGGGAAGAGGAGTAACAGGTGGGGAGAGAGGAGTAACAGGTGGGGAAGGAGGAGTAACAGGTGGGGAGGGAGTAACAGGTGGGGAGAGGGTAACAGGTGGGGAAGGAGGAGTAACAGGTGGGGGAGGAGGAGCAACAGGTGGGGAGGAGGGCAACAGGTGGGGAAGGAGGAGTAACAGGTGGGGAGAGGAGTAACAGGTGGGGGAGGAGGAGTAACAGGTGGGGGGGAGGAAACAGGTGGGGGAGGAGGAGTCAGGGTGGGGAAGAGGGTAACAGGTGGGGAGAGGAGTAACAGGTGGGAGGAGGTAACAGGTGGGGAAGGAGGAGTAACAGGTGGGAGGAGGAGTAACAGGTGGGAGGAGGAGTAACAGGTGGGGAGGAGGAGTAACAGGTGGGAGGAGGAGTAACAGGTGGGGGAAGAGGAGGTAACAGGTGGGAAGGAGGAGTAGCAGGTGGGGGAGGAGGAGTAACAGGTGGGGAAGAGGAGTAACAGGTGGGAGGAGGAGTAACAGGTGGGGGGAGAGTAACAGGTGGGGGAGGAGGGGTAGGTGGGGAGGAGGAGGTAACAGGTGGGGGAGGAGTAACAGGTAGGGGAGGAGGAGTAACAGGTAGGGGAGGAGGTAACAGGTGGGGAGGAGTAACAGGTAGGGAGGAGGTAACAGGTGGGAGGAGGAGTAACAGGTGGGAGAGGGAGGAGTAACAGGTGGGGGGGAGGAGTAACAGGTGGGGGAGGAGGAGTAACAGGTGGGGGAGGTAACAGGTGGGGAAGGAGAGGGGCAGGTACAGGTATAACACACTAACAGTCCTCCACTACAACTTATAGTAAACAAAAGGTCTGGTCATCTGCCTTGGGTTTCACATTTGTTTAATTCTATTTTCACAAAGTCTCATTTCTCCTTCTCTCTCTCTCTCTCTCGTGTGTGTGTATGTGTGTGTGTGTGTGTGTGGTCTTTTCTCTCCTCTTTTTTTTTTCTGTCCCCATCTATCTGCCCTCCCCCCTCCCCCATCATCGACTATAGCCATATATTCGGTCCTTCCCCCTCCTCCCCATCATCGACTCTAGCCATATATGAGTGGGTCCTCCTCCCTCCCCTCCCTCCCATCATCGACTCTAGCCATATTGAGTCGGTCCTTCCCCCTCCCTCCTCCCTGCCAGACAACATTACCATCATAATAGCGAGTCGTTGTTTCCTTGGTTCTCTCGCTCTGTTCACTGTTATCAACCTCTTGTAGCTCGATCGTCCGGTGACCTGACGATGCCCCTGGCCGCCGGTACATGGACATCAGCTGATACGTGTAAACAAACACGGGTGCCTTGTATTAATGTGGCCCTGTATTCATCATAAACACGATCACGCGCCTACAATAACTGGTACTTGTAAACAAACACACGCGAATGTCACTCCCACATCAGCTGGTATTTGTAGAGAAACAGATGAGTGCTAGTGTATTAGAGAGAGCAGAGAATCACCACCCACCCCAGACACCCACCCACCCCACCACATGCACCCACCCACCCACAGCCACTCATCACCCACCCCACCCACCCACACAATCCTTACCCACCCACCCACCCACCCACCACCCCACCCACCCCACCCACACACCACCCCAGCCACTCATTCACCCTACCCCCACCCACCCCCACCACCCCACCCCCAGCCAGTCACCCGCCAGTCACCCACCCACAGCCAGCCACCCACCCAGCCAGCCTCTCAGCAGGACCCATAACTTGACGCCAACATAGTGCTTCATGCAAATTTAGGCTCCAGGTTCACTATATGTGTTTGTGTGTTACTATTATCCCCGAGACCACGAGACCAGACTCTGTGTACGGGAGTTTAAACACCGATATCCTAGACCTAGCTTAATCTAATTCAATACTAACTTAACCTAATCACGTTTAGCAATTTATGACAAGATTAACCTAATTTAACCTAACTTCTCCTAATCTAACCTAACCTAACCTAACCTAACCTAACCTAACCTATTCGTTTCCACCGCAAAAATTCCAAAATCTCGTGAAATATTGCAATTATCAACAAAAAATAATAACTGGTGAAATATCCTAAAATTATTCTTCATATCTCGCCAAAATCATAAAATTATTCTTCATACCTCCTTAAAATCATACAGTTGTCATAAATTATGCAATATATTAAGCTTAATTGAGTTGTCTTTACGCTTAAATACCACTAATGCTTATTTATTACTGTGTGTGTGTGTGTGTGTGCGTGTGTGTGTGTGTGTGTGTGTGTGTGTGTGTGTGTGTGTGGGTGTGTGTGGGTGAGTTCTGTTTACAAGTTACAGGTCAGTCAAAGAATCTCCCCGTCCCTCACCTCCTCCCACACCGGCTTGAACTACCTCCCCAACAGGTCGTTAAAGTGTGTAACAAGCAGTAGATTAGGTTCTGTGCCCCCCTCTCTCTTCTCCCTCCTTCTCTCCTTCTTCTCCCTCCTCCCCAATAGCCCTGGCAAATTACTTCCAAATTCACCACTCTGCCACACTCCTTCCCTCCATTCATACACAAATGTTAATATCAGGCTGCAGCAAGGGCCTCCCCTCCACGCCCCTCTCCATCCTCTACCCCTCCCCATCACCCCTGACCCCTTCATCCCTCTCTCTCAATCCCCCACTATCCTCCACTACCACCACTACCATCACACCACTACTACTCCCACCACACCACTCACCACGATATACCTCCTCTCACCACCGGGCTAGAGAGAGAGAGAGAGAGAGTGGGTTCTCACACGAGGAAGGAAGGAAGAGAGAGAATCACGGCCCAGGGATACTGTATGTAAATGCGTGGGCTGATAACATCTTTTCCCAGACGGTATCGGGGGGCAGCAGCATCATTTGCTCCATCATAATTCATCTGGGAGTTAAGGGCCACCCTAACTAAGAAACAATAACTATGCTAATGTCGGCTGGGGAGGGTGGGAGGAGGAGGAAGGTGGGGAGGGGGTGGGGAGGAGGGAGGAGAGGGGGGAGGGAGGGGGAGGGTGGGAGGAGGGTGGGGAGGGAGGGAGGAGGAGAGGAGGGTGGGAGGAGGAGAGAGAGGAGTGGGGAAGGAGAGAGGGAGTGGGGAGGAGGAGGGGGGGTGGGAGGAGGGGGGGTGGGGAGGAGAGAGTGGGGAAGAGGGAGAGGGTGGGGAGGAGGGAGGGGGGGTGGGGAGGAGGAGGGGTGGGGAGGAGGTGGGGGGGGGGGAGGAGGGGTGGGAGGAGGGGGGAGGAGAGGGAGGGGGTGGGGAGGAGGAGAGGGAGTGGGAAGAGGAGGGAGTGGGGGAGGAGGGAGGGGGGTGGGGAGGGAGGGGGTGGGGAGGGAGAGAGGGAGTGGGGAAGAGGAGAGGGGGGTGGGGAGGGAGGGAGAGAGGGGGGGTGGGGAGGGGGAGGGGGGTGGGGGAGGGGGAGAGGGGTGGGAGGTAAAATCAGTGAACAGATACCAGAAGAGGGAGTTGAAGATGGTTCATTGTCTCTCTCTCTCTCTCTCTCTCTCTCTCTCTCTCTCTCTCTCTCTCTCTCTCTACTCTTCCCTGGCCGAGTTCTCACGGTGTGTGTTGGTAGTGTGGTGGCTGTCTGTGTCTGTCTGTCTGTCTGTCTGTGTACGTCTGTCTGTGTCTGTCTGTCTGTCTGTCTGTGTTTGTGTACGTCTGTGTGTCAGGTGAATCACGAAGTCATGTTAACATTGATATGACTGAAGGGGGGTGGGGGTGGGGGGAGGGGGTGGGGGGAGGGTGGGGTGGTGGGGCATAACAAGTACCCACACCCCCACCCCCCCACACCCCAGGGATTAAGACAATAAGACGCTGGATAAATAAGACACCTCCCAGAGCACCAATAACCGGGGCCGCCCTTCAGCCATTGTCTACGGTTATCCTTCAATACTAAAAATTATGCATAATGGCCACTAATCATCGAGGGCGAGGGCGAGCAATTATGTGCGGTGGGGCGAGGGTAAACAAGGTCCACTTTACCCTCACGCACTTAGACACACTCGACGGGCAGGAAGAATGACTTAAACTCGGCCTTAAACACATGGAACACAAGGACCACTTTACCATCTCACACATTAGAGACATCTTCTTAAAGCCTCTAAGACAGTGAAAAACAGACGTTAAACACATACAACACAAGGCTTAAAGTCGTCTACACACACACACTCTTACGTCCCTCCACAACCAAAGAGAAACAGTAGACAAAAGAAGAAAATCGACCTTAAACACACATACTACAAGGGTCTGATTCCTTCACCACGTCTTATGAATCACAGTCAAGGAGCGAGACGAAAAACAACCCTTAAACACACCTGACATAAGAGCTAATAATACTGAAGGGGGCAATATGGTTGGGGGAGGGGCCTGACAACACGGCATTATCACCCTTAGCGGAGTGTGGCGTAAGGGTGAATATAATGCATGTCTTCCCTCGTCACACAGACCACATTATGTCTTATGTTGGCCGGTGATAAGGCCTGAGATGGCGTGTCTCAAGCCATCAGGGAGAGTGAGCAGTTAAAAGTGAGAGGTGAGAGAGGGGTGAGAGGTGAGAGAGGGGTGAGAGGTGAGAGAGGGGTGGAGAGAGGGTGAGAGAGGGGTGAGAGAGGGTGAGAGAGGGGTGAGAGAGGGGTGAGAGAGGGGTGAGAGAGGGTGAGAGAGGGATGAGAGAGGGGGTAGAGAGGGGGAGAGGGGTGAGAGAGGGGTGAGAGAGGGGGTGAGAGAGGGGAGAGCGACCACCACCACCAGCTGTCACGCCAACTTTCACCGGCACTTTCCAAAATGTAACAATGTCTAGTAATGTACAGTATTTTAGGCGAGGTTGAACAAGGGAGGAGGAGGGAGATGAACGCCTTGTCTTCCTCCTCCTTCCTCCTCCTCCTCCTCTTCCTCCTCTTCCTCTTCCTCTTCCCCTTTCCTCCCCTTCTCTCAATGGCTGATCGTGTCACTACCCCCGCGCTATTGGACCATAGTTATAGTGTAGGAAAGGAATTCTTATGTTGAGGAGTCTGCACCACCTGAAAATTAGACCCCTAGCTTATATGTTTTGTTTTTTCTCGTCTGATGGTTATTAAAAACACCCTAATGCAATTTACTTCAGATTAGGTTAGGTTAGGTTTAGTTTAGGTTTAGGTTTAGGTTTAGGTTTAGGTTAGTTTAGGTTAGGTTTAGGTTTAGGTTTGGGTTAGGTTTGGGGTTTAGGTTTAGGTTAGGGTTAGGTGGGTTTAGGTTTAGGGTTTTAGGTTAGGTTTGGGTTTAGGTTAGGGTTTAGGTAGGTTGGGTTTAGGTTTAGGTTAGGTTTAGGTTAGGTTTAGGTTAGGTTTAGGTTAGTTTAGGTTTAGGTTTGGGTTAGGGTTTAGGTTTAGGTTAGGTTTAGGTTTAGGTTAGGTTTAGGTTAGGTTTAGGTTGAGTTTGGGTTGGGGTTTAGGTTAGGTTTAGGTTAGTTTAGGTTTAGGTTTAGGTTAGGTTTAGGTTAGGTTTAGGTTAGGTTTAGGTTAGGTTTAGGTTAGGTTTAGGTTAGTTTTAGGTTTAGGTTTAGGTTAGGTTTAGGTTAGTTTAGTTAGGTTTAGGTTGGGTTGTTATGACAGGAAGACTCCACAGACAGACAATAAAACAGGAAGAATTCTTTGTCGTGTCTAACTCTTATCACCGACCCAACCATCCGGCACTGATCCACACACACACACACACACACACACACACACACACACACACACACACACACACACACACACACACACACACACTCGCACGCACATGAATTAATAAGAGTGTAGGAATGATGTACGAGTCTGGTGGTGAGAGAGGGCCTGATGGATCACCTTAAGATAAGACGATAACAGGTGATCTTAGACGATAACAGGTGATCTTAGACGATAACAGGTGATCTTAGACGATAACAGGTGATCTTAGACGATAACAGGTGATCTTAGACGATAACGTTGATCTTAGACGATAACAGGTGATCTTAGACGATAACGGGTGATCTTAGACGATAACAGGTGATCTTAGACGATAACAGGTGATCTTAGACGATAACAGGTGATCTTAGACGATAACAGGTGATCTTAGACGATAACAGGTGATCTTAGACGATAACAGGTGATCTTAGACGATAACAGGTGATCTTAGACGATAACAGGTGATCTTAGACGATAACAGGTGATCTTAGACGATAACGGGTGATCTTAGACGATAACAGGTGATCTTAGACGATAACAGGTGATCTTAGATAACGATCTTAGACGATAACAGGTGATCTTAGATAACAGGTGATCTTAGACGAGGTGATCTTAGACGATAACAGGTGATCTTAGACGATAACAGGTGATCTTAGACGATAACAGGTGATCTTAGACGATAACAGGTGATCTTAGACGATAACAGGTGATCTTAGACGATAACAGGTGATCTTAACGATAACAGGTGATCTTAGACAGGTGATCTTAGACGATAACAGGTGATCTTAGACGATAACAGGTGATCTTAGACGATAACAGGTGATCTTAGACGATAACAGGTGATCTTAGACGATAACAGGTGATCTTAGACGATAACAGGTGATCTTAGACGATAACAGGTGATCTTAGGACGATAACAGGTGATCTTAGACGATAACAGGTGATCTTAGACGATAACAGGTGATCTTAGACGATAACAGGTGATCTTAGACGATAACAGGTGATCTTAGACGATAACAGGTGATCTTAGACGATAACAGGTGATCTTGAACGATAACGGTGATCTAGACGATAACAGGTGATCTTAGACGATAACAGTGATCTTAGACGATAACAGGTGATCTTAGACGATAACAGGTGATCTTAGACGATAACTGGTGATCTTAGACGATAACAGGTGATCTTAGACGATAACAGGTGATCTTAGACGATAACAGGTGATCTTAGACGATAACAAGTGATCTTAGACGATAACAGGTGATCTTAGACGATAACAGGTGATCTTAGACGATAACAAGTGATCTTAGACGATAACAGGTGATCTTAGACGATAACAGGTGATCTTAGACGATAACGGGTGATCTTAGACGATAACGGGTGATCTTATCCACTGATCTTGGCCAAGCTCAAGGTGTGCTCACTGTATACATTGTCACCTGAAGATTAACCCCCCCCCCCTCACCTAGGTTTTTTATACCACTAACATAATCCTGATATAACCAAACATAACGTAACCAAACCTAACGAAACCAAACCTAACGTAACCAAACCTAACCTAACCTAACCTAACCTAACGTAACCAAACCTAACGTAACCAAACCAAACCAAACCAAACCTAACCAAACCTAACCTAACCAAACCTAACCTAACCTAACCTAACCTAACCTAACCCCCTAGGCACTGTTAGGGTATTCAATCATCAGTTAAAATAAGCTAAGGTAAAGGTGGGGAGAGAAGGGTGTGGTGGTAAGGATGTGGCTAATCTTGAAATGATCCAGCCACACCTATAACCGTAGCAGGGATCTGTACCACCCGCTGGGCCACACCATACTGTACCGGGTCTTCACGCTCACTGAAATACACATCAAAACCCAGAGACGAGACCCAACACACTATAAATATATATATCTCTCTCTCTCTCTCTCTCTCTCTCTCTCTCTCTCTCTCTCTCTCTCTTCTATGTAAGGGTCTTAGGTCTTTCATTACTGACAACTTTAGGTAATAACGTGTCAGCCTCACATCAGTCTATTGAACTCCTATTCTATGACAGTTGCAGGTGATAATGACAGGTGTACATCACAGGTAGATTCAGGTACTAACACCAGCGTCTTGTTCTTCCCCCCCAGCGGTGAGTTCTACCTAGGGTACAGCCGGTCGTCGCTGGCAGGAGTGTCGTGGTACCACCTCCTACACCCTGAGAACATGAGGGAAGCGCAGACCAAACACCGCCTCAGTGAGTAACTTACTGTACTGTACCTGACTGACTGTACTGTACCTGACTGACTGTACTGTACCTTACTGACTGTACTGTACCTTACTGACTGTACTGTACCTTACTGACTGTACTGTACCTTACTGACTGTACTGTACCTTACTGACTGTACCTGACTAACTATACTGTACTGTATTACTTGATCTTACAATAATAGACTGTGTGTTAATGACAGTTAAGTGAGTGTAAGTTTTGTGTCCACAGTCACGACGAGTGAGCAGGACAGGTCGTGTATCCTGCTGGTGAGGCTACAGGCTGCAGGAGGCACGTGGCGTTGGGTCCACTGTGTCCTGCAGGTGAAGGACGCCACCGACTCTAGCCAGCAGGGGGCGCAGCACACCTCCACCACCACCACCACCACTACCAGCAGCAGTAACAACAGTAGCAGCAGCAGTAGCAACACCAGCAGCAGCACACAACAGCAGCAGCAGCCAGTGATCGTGGCCACTAACCAGGTGTTGGGAGAGAAGGAGGCAGCCGTCTTACGGGCCAACTCCTGGCTCTACCACTACTACACCATGCAGTCCAAACTACAGTATGGCCTCGCTTATGATGCCCATGCCCAGCGTGTGCACGCCTACTACCCCCAGGTCATGACCTACCAGGTACGTCACTATCTTACCCACGCCTACTACCCCCAGGTCATGACCTACCAGGTACGTCACTATCTTACCCACGCCTACTACCCCCAGGTCATGACCTACCAGGTACGTCACTATCTTACCCACGCCTACTACCCCCAGGTCATGACCTACCAGGTACGTCACTATCTTACCCACGCCTATTACCCCCAGGTCATGACCTACCAGGTACGTCACTATCTTACCCACGCCTACTACCCCCAGGTCATGACCTACCAGGTACGTCACCATCTTACCCACGCCTACTACCCCCAGGTCATGACCCACCAGGTACGTCACTATCTTACCCACGCCTACTATCCCCAGGTCATGACCTACCAGGTACGTCACTATCTTACCCACGCCTACTACCCCCAGGTCATGACCTACCAGGTACGTCACTATCTTACCCACGCCTACTACCCCCAGGTCATGACCTACCAGGTACGTCACTATCTTACCCACGCTTACTACCTCCAGGTCATGACCTACCAGGTACGTCACTATCTTACCCACGCTTACTACCTCCAGGTCATGACCTACCAGGTACGTCACCAAGTCACCTACCTCAGCTCAGTCATCAGGTCACCTCCCCACCTGTTTCTTGTCAGTGTTCTAGTTGGTACGTTATTAGCTTCCCTCCCTCCCCCCTCATGCACTGTCTTAACACCGAGACCTGTTGGTGTCCGGCCTTACTGCCCATAATGCCTCCTCAAGCGACTTAATGTATGTCAGGTTCCCCCTGGTTCATCACGCCCTCACCAGTGCCCCGTTGTGTTCAGTCCTAAACTCCAAGAGCGTGTATGGTTCTGGTCTCCCACACCAGAACTCCGCCAAAGTGCCTCACACAGTTAGCATTTGTCTTCATTATCTCGTACTGAGTCTTAACATGACCCCCACCATTAACATTCACTTTATTAGCTCACTGCCACGACCACAGTCCCCAGTAAGGTGTGTGAATCATAAACTTTCTTGCAACATATGACTCCCCATTAGCAACTACTGCAGGTGATAATAACAAGTGTTCTTCTGCCTGTGCCCACAGACTGACCCGGCGACCTCCTACATGGCGCCCACAGGCCTTAATGGTGCCCACGGCCACAGTCACACCCCCAGTACCCACACCCCGTACTCCCTGGCCACGCCCTCAGCCTACGCCCACCTGCAGCACTACCACCACCACTACTCGGTGCGTCTCCAACACGGTCTCGACTACTCCCGTGACCCCGCCTGGGGTTACTACGACACCGCCCACGCCTCCACGGACACCCACACGCCCCTCCATAACCACGCCACCACCCACACGCCCAGGTCCAGTAAAAAGTCTTCCTCTCCCAATTCTTCGCCGCGTAGGTCGCCGCTGACGCCGCTGTCAGCACACGGAGTGTGTGAGAGCGGCGGCGGAGTGGCAGTAGCGACGCCCGTGGCGGTGCGGGCGGCACCGGCAGTACACAAGGGCGCGGCGTCCCCGGAGCTGGAGCAACACTTGGAGGCGCCGTGGAAGGCGTCGCCTACACAGGAGGTGCCCGACTACCCCGAGTACTCCACCTACATCACCCCGCCCTACTCCGCCGCCACGCCCACCAAGCTTAACGTCTTCACCTTTGACCCCATAGACCCGCGGGAGGTGAACGTTGGGCGGGACCAGCGGGTGCCTTCACTTGAGGCTGGGGAGCTGCCCTCTTGGACCACAGACGCCCCTACCAAGATCAGCGCCTGGCTACCCACACTGGACGACACCACAGTGCCGCTCAGGCCGCTACACCCGGCGGCCCTCTGAGCCCCGCCCCGCCCCATGTGGCACTAACCCGTGATCCAGCAGCCGCTCCTCCACCTCACACCTCCTACACTACAGTCTGGACACAAGACGCGTGATGCCTCGAGTGTTGGCTCAGGAGTACACTGGTCCCACAGGTTAAGTTTGTCAACACCTTTATTCTCTCACTTCACCTTGGTCACCGGAGTTGTCTACAAGGTCTGTTATCAAGTGTAGAGAAGCTCCGGCTGTCACGAGATGATCCCTGTCTAGACCGAGCTCTACACACGGCCCATCATCTACTGTCCGTCACACTGTCCCCGGCGTCTCATCTAACTGTCATAACGAATTTAACGATGGTTGACCGGACTAATAACCCGGATGTAACTTTGTGTAAATACTGTGTAGCTTCTGCTGTGTGTGTCTTTGTGTCTGTGTACCTGTACTGTACGTCTTTGTGTCTGTGTGTCTGTGTACCTGTGTGTCTGTGTACCTGTACTGTGTGCCTGTAACCTTTGCGTAACCTCATTAAGTGATCCTATCATAGTGTAAGTGTTTACTGGTTAAAGTTGTGTGTGTGTGTGTGTGTGTGTGTGTGTGTGTGTGTACAAAAATGTGTATGTGAAGCCCGCCACCACACTAAGGGTAACAGCCTGTGTGTACCACCAGCTAACAGATCATGTGCGTCGCAGGGTTTACATGTGTACCATATATTAATGTGTATATATTGAGTTTATAACGAGTACCAGTGACGTCATATATAAGACTCGTGGTGCGGACGAGTCTTATTATTGTACTGTAACTCTTGTTGATCCCGGTGCTGCCAGATACACGATAATGATAAACCTCGCTACTTCACCACAACCAATCAATCATAAACTGTCGTCACACTAAAAAAAAAAAACTTTCTTTTATAAATTTCAAAACTTCTAACAACACTCATACCAAAAAAAAAAAAAATAACATATAAAACAAATAACAATACGAGTCAACCGAAAAAAAACTAAAACCAAACGATAAGAATTCCAATACCGATGATAGTTACTTCAAAAACCATAACAGAGAGAGTTGCCACTACACACCATCTGACACAGGACGTGGAGAAGCAGGCGTTGGTTACAATCTTCTGGCCGGTGTATAGTAAATAAGAACTGTGTATATATATAATAATAATAATAAACAATAAACCATTTTCTACGGTTCTTCCAAGATGAAAATTTTATATAAGAGTTTTTTTTTATTATAGATAGATATGATCTAGTGATGAGGGCACTTAGTGTCGACTGTCGTGCAATCTAGTTATACACATAGAGATTAGTTAACAAATGTCTGAGTAATACAAATAGAGTTTATATCTATACAATCTTGTTTTATTTATTTACTTTTTACCTTGTTTTTTCTTTCCTAACTCTTCCATAATATGTGTGTGTGTGTGTGTGTGTGTGTGTGTGTGTGTGTGTGTGTGTGCAGGATGTAAACAAAGAGAACAGGATGTAAACAAAGAGAACAGGATGTAAACAAGAGTGGAGATAAGAGAGAGAGAGACAGGTACGATAATGGAGGAATTCTCTCCCCCAAAACATGTAGCTCAGGTATACATGAACCTCAGGTATACACGAACCTCAGGTATACATGAACCTCAGGTATACATGAATCTCAGGTATACATGAACCTCGTGTATACATGAACCTCGGGTATATATGAACCTCGGGTATACATGAACCTCGTGTATACATGAACCTCAGGTATACATGAACCTCAGGTATACATAAACCTCAGGTATACATGAACCTCGGGTATACATGAACCTCGGATTTACATGAACCTCGTGTATACATGAAGCTGAGGTATACATCAGGTATACATGAACCTCAGGTATACATGAACCTCAGTATACATGAACCTCAGCACCTCAGTATACATAAACCTCGGGAACCTCAGGTATACATGAATCTCAGGTATACATGAACCTCGTGTATACATGAACCTCGGGTATATATGAACCTCGGGTATACATGAACCTCGTGTATACATGAACCTCAGGTATACATGAACCTCAGGTATACATAAACCTCAGGTATACATGAACCTCGGGTATACATGAACCTCGGATTTACATGAACCTCGTGTATACATGAACCTCAGGTATACATAAACCTCAGGTATACATGAACCTCAGGTATACATGAACCTCGGGTATACATGAACCTCAGGTATACATGAACCTCAGGTATACATGAACCTCAGGTATACATGAACCTCAGGTATACATGAATCTCGGGTATACATGAACCTCAGGTATACATAAACCTCAGGTATACATGAATCTCAGGTATACATGAACCTCAGGTATACATAACTTTCAGATAGAGTTAACCCACAGATTAATCAGATATGGTTCTCCAGAGAGTGGAACAATTAAACTTAAATAAATAAATAAACAAACAATTATCTTACATAGTTTGACATTTTCCACCAATTATCTCACATACTTTGACATTTTCCACCAATTACCTCACATAGTTTGACATTTTCCACCAATTATCTCACATAGTTTGACATTTTCCACCAATTATCTCACATAGTTTGACATTTTCCACCAATTATCTCACATAGTTTGACATTTTCCACCAATTATCTCACATAGTTTGACATTTTCCACCAATTATCTCACATAGTTTGACATTTTCCACCAATTATCTCACATACTAACGAAAAAATACATCAACAACTTAACTACTAAAATACTGTATTGCAAAAAAAAAATTAAATAAAAAATAATAATAATAATGAACCGGTTTTAAAAGGTGTGACTGACTCTCATCTATATCGAGTCATCCACAACACAAGCCTAGTCAATGGTAATTATTTATTTGTTTGGTTAGATTATATAGATAGATAGAGGCAATTAAGTGTGTCCAATGATTCGTGGAGTTTAAAATAATATTAGTGTGATGATGGAAAGAGGTAAATGGATGATGATGATGATGATGATGATGAAAAAATGAAAGAATGGAATGAAAAAAGTGGATTAGGAATGAAGTGTGAAAGGAACTCCAATGAGGTGGAGTATTTTATCATTTGCCTCGGTAAAAAAAATTCATGTAGCTTTGGTTTGGGGAAAAAGTACACAGAAGACGGCGTAGTTCAGATACACATGAGGTGATAAACAAACACGTCTCTGGGTTGAAATTTCAGGAAAATATACTTCAGTTAAACAATAAAATATATATATGGCAGCGAGACATGGGTCACATACAGGAGGCACATCAAGGTATTTGATGCCTCCGAGTTCGCTGGAAAGACAAGAGAACAAATGCCAGTGTTCTTGCCGACACCAACTGTAGGAGCATTGAGGCTACCATTATCCATGAACAACTACGCTGGACTGGCCATGTTACCTGCATGGACGACAGTAGACTGCCAAAACAGCTACTTTATAGTCACCTAACGATTAGTAAACAAATTGCTGGCGGGCAACTGAAAAGGTACAAGGATTGTCTTAAGACAAACCTGAAAAAGTGCCACATGGACCCCCTCACCTGGGAGACGATTACTCCACACCGTAACGCTTGGAGGAGCACCACACAAGATGATGTCAATACTTTCGAGTTAGCCCGACTGCATAACGAGGCAGACAAGCGCCAACGCCTGAAAGACGCTGCCGCCAACCCTCCTTCAGTAGATGTAGCCCCCCACACGTGCAACTTTTGTGATCGACCCTGCCGGTCCCGTATCGGCCTCTTTAGTCACCTCAGAACTCACCAACCTTGGTGACATCCTTAATAACCCATACCATTGTACCATAGCTGGATGATCGTCATACATGATTCCGAGTGACAGCAAAGTAGTAGGTAGTACCAGTAGTAGTAATAGAGTGTGTGTGTGTGTGTGTGTGTGTGTGTGTGTGTGTGTGTGTGTATCAAAATTTAACACTATCCCAACAACTATATCCATGATGTACACTAAACACATACTACTGTTGTTGTGGCTCTAAGATAACACCATACTGCCACAGTGGTTGAAGGGAACACGAGTATTAAGATGTACTGTACTTACCTAACTCTGGCTGTGGGTGTCTGACGATTCCTCTGAGATCACTCCTATACGGAATTATTGACGCTGTTGTTGTTGTTATCATCCTCTTGGTGTTACAACTATTTTGTCTTTATCACTATTTCAGCCTTTTGTTTCACTGCTGTCACTACTTCAGCCTTTTATTTCATTGCTGTCACTATTTCAGCCTTTTATTTCACTACTGTCACTATTTCAGCCTTTTATTTCACTACTGTCACTATTTCAGCCTTTTATTTCACAGCTGTCACTACTTCAGCCTTTTATTTCACTACTGTCACTATTTCAGCCTTTTATTTCACTACTGTCACTACTTCAGCCTTTTATTTCACTACTGTCACTATTTCAGCCTTTTATTTCACTACTGTCACTATTTCAGCCTTTTATTTCACAGCTGTCACTACTTCAGCCTTTTATTTCACTACTGTCACTATTTCAGCCTTTTATTTCACTACTGTCACTATTTCAGCCCTTTATTTCACTACTGTCACTATTTCAGCCTTTTATGTCAGACTTTTTCACTATTGTCACCTTTTAATTTAGTCTCACGCCATTATTTTTAATTGATCTGTTACTTCACCATTTTCACACCTCCAGGCTGACCCTCAAGTGTTAACCTGTGGAGAGACAAAGAGGAATTAGCTACATTGTATTCCTGTATCACACACACACACACACACACACATGCTTACTTCACCTGAGGAATAAACACCCAAACGAAATCACCTGGGATGGTTAGGGTTAGGTTAGGTTTACGTTAGGGTTAGGTTAGGTTGATTAATTTTCACGTGAAATAAACGGGGGTGTCTAATCTTCAGGTGACCCATTTTTTGGCATATTCCATAAAATTGATAAAAACTTGTAAAAAAATATATATATCATAGTTTTAGTCAATTACCTGAACTCGTGTGACAGGTGACCAATACACCTTGAATATATATCTTTATCTATTGGTATAATCACCCTCGTTTAATCTATTGGTATAATGAGCAAGGGTTTATGTTCTAGATGGTGCTTCTTCGGGGTATAATGATGATGATGATGATGATGATGATGATGTGCTCTTATCCTCAAGTAGCTGCAAGACCTCGTTAATATACTGTATGTGAAGCTGTAAAGTGGGTGAGCCGAGGGTGCCCTGGGTGCGAACCAACGACTCACAGGCCAGGAGACGATAGCTGTGTTCACTTGCCCGCTACAGTCAACTTACTTCACGTATGGTGGTTAATCTTATACGTTAAAACAATATATAAACATTACGGAATACAACCTAAAACAATTCCGAGTGATGCCTGAATGACCAAAACTTGTTCTTACAAATACGATTGTGACTAAAATGTTCAGCCGATAAAAATATTCTAGACCAACATGACAACAAATGTTACTACAACTTACATTGGGTTGTTGATTGAATGTGATCATTATTCATCCATCATCAATTTAATAGAACTTTCTAACGTGTATTAAGAGAGTACTTTAAGAGCCATAGAGTAGAGATATAAAGTTACGTGTATGTGGACCGCTTCCCGCCAGCTAGCCAGCCAGCCGGGCGACACAGGGCGCATGCGTGAGTTGTGATCGGTTACACTCCGAGGGTCGCCATCCCCCATCGCTCGTAAAAGCTCTCACTACTTTGCTGAAACACCTTTATGGTCGATGTTCTCCTCCACCTCGCTTATCCACCCTCCAACAGCCCACAACCCTGACTAATTGATCCAAAATATACGTCCGTGTTATACTTTGGCGATATAATAACGAGGCAACATGGCAGAGCTGAGAATCGGTTAGAGACGCAAACTTAACACAAAGAAGAACGAACCCATGAACGGAGCCAAGGTGAAGAGCGTTGTTTCAATTAGCGGACTCCTTGTTAACACAGCTCAGAGCTAACAACCCTCTAGCCACACTTCACCTTTATTGTAATTAATGGAGACTTTGTAACCAGGTAAAACCATCCATTCACAGCCATTCCCTCAATCATGATGGGTAGTGTAGTGTAGTGTAGTGTAGTGTAGTGTAAGATAAGATAGTGTAGTGTAGTGTAGAGTAGAGTAAAGTAGTGTAGTGTAGTGTAGTGTAGTGCAGTTTAAGTTAAGATAGTGTAGTGTAGTAAGAGTTAAGATAGTGTAGTGTAGTGAACTGTACAGTAGTGAGTGTGTGTTACCTAGACATGTGTGTGTTACCTAGACATGTGTGTGTTACCTAGACATGTGTGTGTTACCTAGACATGTGTGTGTTACCTAGACATGTGTGTGTTACCTAGACATGTGTGTATTACCTAGACATGTGTGTGTTACCTAGACATGTGTGTGTTACCTAGACATGTGTGTATTACCTAGACATGTGTGTGTTACCTTGACATGTGTGTGTTACCTAGACATGTGTGTGTTACCTAGACATGTCTGTGTTATCTAGACATGTGTGTGTTACCTCGACATGTGTGTGTTACCTTGACATGTGTGTGTTACCTAGACATGTGTGTGTTACCTAGACATGTCTGTGTTATCTAGACATGTGTGTGTTACCTAGACATGTGAGTGTTACCTAGACATGTGTGTGTTACCTAGACATGTGAGTGTTACCTAGACATGTGTGTGTTACCTAGACATGTGTGTGTTACCTAGACATGTGAGTGTTACCTAGACATGTGTGTGTTACCTAGACATGTGTGTGTTACCTAGACATGTGTGTGTTACCTAGACATGTGTGTGTTACCTAGACATGTGTGTGTTACCTAGACATGTGTGTGTTACCTAGACATGTCTGTGTTACTAGACATGTGTGTGTTACCTCGACATGTGTGTGTTACCTTGACATGTGTGTGTTACCTAGACATGTGTGTGTTACCTAGACATGTCTGTGTTATCTAGACATGTGTGTGTTACCTAGACATGTGAGTGTTACCTAGACATGTGTGTGTTACCTAGACATGTGAGTGTTACCTAGACATGTGTGTGTTACCTAGACATGTGTGTGTTACCTAGACATGTGAGTGTTACCTAGACATGTGTGTGTTACCTAGACATGTGTGTGTTACCTAGACATGTGTGTGTTACCTAGACATGTGTGTGTTACCTAGACATGTGTGTGTTACCTAGACATGTGTGTGTTACCTAGACATGTGTGTGTTACCTAGACATGTGTGTGTTACTCTAAGCCTCTAGATAAGAGTGCCCGTGTCAACACCCATAACACAACACAACAATCTCCTAGACCCAACACACACTCAACACACACACTCAACACACACACACACTGGAACATTAACACACAAGTATTTACCGAGGAACTGACAGTGAAATATTATAACACTACAGTGAGAAATAACAACAGAGATTCAAGATAAATGTTAAATTGGTTAATGAACTGGAAGGGTTAATGTGTCTCTTGGGGAGGAGGATATTGGTAGCTGGGGTGACGTCAGTGAGCGGCCTCAGTGGTTCACAGGAGGTCAAGGCGGCCTGACCTCTCCCGTACCCCGTCCACACAACTCTCTCTCTCTCTCTCTCTCTCTCTCTCTCTCTCTCTCTCTCTCTCTCTCACACACACACACACAACTAGTTTATGTTTCAGTTTAAAGTTATTCCTCTCACTAATTAATAGGTGTGTGTGTGTGTGTGTGTGTGTGTGTGTGTAGGGGTGTCTGTGTGTGTGTGTGTGTGTGTGTGTGTGTGTGTAGGTGTGTGTGTGTGTGTGTAATTCCTTCTATATTATCTGCCCTGGAGAGAGAAATCCACCTGATGAATAAGTTTGTAGTACCATAAGCTGACAGTTAAGCTTGTAGTACCATAAGCTGATAGTTGAGCTTGTAGCACCATAAGCTGATAGTTAAGCTTGTAGTACCATAAGCTGACAGTAGAGCTTGTAGCACCATAAGCTGACAGTAGAGCTTGTAGTCCTATAAGCTGACAGTTAAGCTTGTAGTCTGCCCTCAGGAGAGAAGGTTCAGTACTGTACAGCACCTTGGCCCTGAACACAACAACAAGGTCCTTCCCCTCACATGCATAAAGTGCTGTAGGCTCGGCAGCTTAACCCCCAGCTTATTTTATCTGAAGATTAACCTAACCTAATCGAACTTAACTTAACCTGTCAGATTATTTCATCAAAAGATTAAACTAACCTAACCTAACTCATCCTAACCTAACCCAACGCTAACCTAACCCAACGCTAACCTACCCTAACCTAACCTAACCCAACGCTAACCTAACCCAACGCTAACCTACCCTAACCTAACCTAACCTACAGGACAGACGTAAACAACAGATCAGACAACACACCAAGTT
Organism: Homarus americanus; assembly: GCF_018991925.1. Classification (NCBI taxonomy): domain Eukaryota; kingdom Metazoa; phylum Arthropoda; class Malacostraca; order Decapoda; family Nephropidae; genus Homarus; species Homarus americanus. The sequence goes on from NW_024724693.1 coordinate 2,077,978, forward strand.
TACTGTAGGAGACTTTCAGACAAACGAACTCTCTACTTGAACCACTCCCCCGCCCTCACCTGCACCAGACAACCTCCTGAAGGTGAAGTAGAATGTATTCCCTCGACTCCTTCCTCACTCCCACGCCTTCACCTGCACCAGACAACCTCCTGAAGGTGTAGTAGAATGTATTCCCTCGACTCCTTCCTCACACCCACGCCCTCACCTTCACCAGACAACCTCCTGAAGGTGTAGTAGAATGTATTCCTCGACCTTCCCTCACACCTCTGCCTTCACCTTCACTCTGGTGACAACCTCCTGAAGGTGTGTAGTAGAATGGCCCCTCGACCTTCCCCCTCACACCCACGCCTTCACCTGCACCAGACAACCTCCTGAAGGTGTAGTGGTATCGTATTCTCGACTCTTCCTTCACTCCCCCGGCCTCACCTTCACCAGACAAATCCTCCCTGAAGGTGTAGTGAATGTATTCCCTGACTCTTCCTCACCACGCCTTCACCTGCACCAGACAAATCCTCCTGAAGGTGTAGTAGAATGTATTCCCTCGACTCCTTCCTCACTCCCCCGCCTTCACCTGCACCAGACAACCTCCTGAAGGTGTAGTAGAATGTATTCCCTCGACTCCTTCCTCACTCCCCCGCCCTCACCTGCACCAGACAACCTCCTGAAGGTGTAGTAGAATGTATTCCCTCGACTCCTTCCTCACACCCACGCCCTCACCTGCACCAGACAACCTCCTGAAGGTGTAGTAGAATGTATTCCCTCGACTCCTTCCTCACACCCACGCCCTCACCTTCCTGTAGGCGACCTTCTTGCCAGATCCGGTTAAAGACATGGCCGATATCGAGTACAAAGAGGCCGGTTATCTCGTCATCAGCAAGGCCCAGGTGCCCTTCACGGGAGAGATCGGATGCGGGGCGACCTTCCTAAGTGTACATTGTCTGTCAGGCATTGTGTAGACTATGCCATCTGTTGGAAAACCTAACCTAACCTAACCTAACCTAACCGAGCCTAACCTAACCTAACCTAACCTAACCTAACCTAACCAAACCTTATTTAACTTAACCTAAACTCACTTAACCTAACCTTATTTAACTTAGCTTAAACTAACCTAACCAAACCTTAACCTAACCTAGCCTAAACTAAACTAACCTAACCTAACCACATCGGCATTATTTCTTTGTTAATGACTTCATCCATCACACCATCACCTTCACCACCATCATCATCACCACCACCACCATCATCACCACCACCACCACTATCACCACCACCACCACCACCACAAATCCGCCAACATCACCACCACCACCATCACCAGCATCACCACCACCACAACCAACATCACCACCACCACCATCACCAGCATCACCAGCATCACCACCACCACCACCACCACCACCATCACTACCTCACCACCACCACCAACACCACCACCACCACCACTCACCTTGATCACCACCACCACCATCATCATCACCACCACCATCACCACCACCATCATCACCTTCTCAAGATATGATATAATCAATACAAAATGCTGTACAGGTCGCCTTCCCCGGGTCAGTCCGGGGTCACTTTTTTGTTGCTTGCACTTCAGACAGTTTAAACGGTGCCAGTAGTGCTAACGGTTACAACAGTTTAAACGGTGCCAGTAGTACTAACGGTTACAACAGTTTAAACGGTGCCAGTAGTACTAACGGTAACAACAGTTTAAACGGTGCCAGTAATACTAACGGTTACAACAGTTTAAACGGTGCCAGTAGTACTAACGGTTACAACAGTTTAAACGGTGCCAGTAGTACTAACGGTTACAACAGTTTAAACGGTGCCAGTAATACTAACGGTTACAACAGTTTAAACGGTGCCAGTAATACTAACGGTTACAACAGTTTAAACGGTACCAGTAATACTAACGGTAACAACAGCTTAAACGGTGCCAGTAGTACTAACGGTTACAACAGTTTAAACGGTGCCAGTAATACTAACGGTTACAACAGTTTAAACGGTGCCAGTAATACTAACGGTTACAACAGTTTAAACGGTACCAGTAATACTAACGGTAACAACAGTTTAAACGGTGACAGTAATACTAACGGTTACAACAGTTTAAACGGTACCAGTAATACTAACGGTAACAACAGTTTAAACGGTGCCAGTAGTACTAACGGTAACAACAGTTTAAACGGTGCCAGTAGTACTAACGGTAACAACAGTTTAAACGGTGCCAGTAATACTAACGGTAACAACAGTTTAAACGGTACCAGTAATACTAACGGTAACAACAGTTTAAACGGTGCCAGTAATACTAACGGTAACAACAGTTTAAACGGTACCAGTAATACTAACGGTAACAACAGTTTAAACGGTACCAGTAGTACTAACGGTAACAACAGTTTAAACAGTACCAATAATACTAACGGTAACAACAGTTTAAACAGTACCAATAATACTAACGGTAACAACAGTTTAAACAGTACCAATAATACTAACGGTAACAACAGTTTAAACGGTACCAGTAATACTAACGGTAACAACAGTTTAAACAGTACCAGTAATACTAACGGTTCACCTGAAGATTAGACACCCTAGTTTATTTCACCTGATAAAGTTAATTAACATAACTTTTAATTTAACTTTGATATAAACTTTTAACTTATTAACTTTATCTGTTACAGTAGCGAGTGACGTAAGCCCTTGTTGCCCTTGAGTGAAGATGATGCCACGCACACACACCTCTCTCTCTCTCTCTCTCTCTCTCTCTCTCTCTCTCTCTCTCTCTCAGCTAAGACCAGGTAGTGACCTTTAACTCGTGGCGGCAGTGTCCAGGATGCTCACACACACTACACTAACGAGGAAAGACTCCCGCCTTATTAATCATTCTTGAAATTACTCTCCGTCAACGTCATCGCAACAACAGCCAATCATGACATCGTAATCGTTATGACGTCATCGCCTCAGCGGCCAATGATGACATCGTAATCGTTATGACGTCATCGCCTCAGAGGCCAATCATAACGTCGTAATTACTAATGACGTCATCTCTCATCTATGAATCATTATGACGTCATTGCCTCAGAGGCCAAGCATCACGTCGTAATTATTGATGTCAGCTCTCATCCACCAATCACTGACGTCATTGCCTACTCAGCCAATATGACATCAAATATACTAGTGACATCATCGGCGCCTCGGTCCCTCTAAACATTGATCAGTAATGAATCATCTCCTCATCCGCTTCTCTACGTCACATTACTGAGTACTGACAACATCCGCATTACATCACTCCTGACGTCATCCTTCATCTACAGCACTGGTGACGTCATCCTTCACCTACACCAATCATATCATTACAGTCATCGTCATCACTTCCTCCACCAATCGCAACATGTAATCGGAAGTGACGTCACGAGGCCCTTCTGATCACCAAAGTCTATTATTAGTGAACCAGGAACCAGCGTCACACTCAAGCTTACTGCCACTCAAAGCTTACCGTCACACTCAAGCTTACCGCCACACTCAAAGCTTACCGCCACACTCAAAGCTTACCGCCACACTCAAAGCTTACCGCCACACACAAGCTTACCACTACACTCAAAGCTTACCGCCACACTCAAGCTTACCGCTACACTCAAGCTTACAAACAAATCAATAATAACCATAGTGACTGATAATACTGTAACGAAGGAAGGCAAAGATGTGTTGCTTCACACACACACACACACACACGCACACACACACACACACACACACGCACACGCACACACACACGGGAGACGACCTGGCTTGTAGGATTATCCCCCAGGTATTACAAGTTGAATCATCGTGGTGAGATAAGGTGAGGGAGGAAGGAAGGAAGGAAGGAAGGAAGGAAGGAAGGAAGGAAGGAAGGAAGGGAGGGAGGAGGGAGGGAGGAGGAGGGGAGGAGGAAGGAAGGAAGAAGGAAGGAAGGAAGGAAGGAAGGAGGGAGGGGAGGAGGAAGGAAGGAAGGAAGGAAGGAAGGAAGGAAGGAAGGAAGGAAGGGAGGGGAGGGAGGGAGGAGGAGGGAGGGAGGGAGGGAGGAGGAAGGAAGGAAGGAAGGAAGGAAGGAAGGAAGGAGGGAGGGAGGGAGGAGGGAGGAAGGAAGGAAGGAAGGAAGGAAGGAAGGAAGGAGCAGTTAGGGAGGAAGGAAGGAAGGAAGGAAGAAGGAAGGAAGGAAGGAAGTGAAGGGAGGGAGGAGGGAGGAGGAGGAGGAAGGAAGGAAGGAAGGAAGGAAGGAAGGAAGGAAGGGAGGGAGGGAGGGGAGGGAGGAGGAGGAAGGAAGGAAGGAAGGAAGGAAGGAAGGAAGGGGAGAAGGAGGAAGGAAGGAAGGAAGGGAAGGAGAAGGAAGGAAGGAAGGAAGGAAGGAAGGAAGGAAGGAAGGAAGGAAGGAAGGAAGGAAGCGAGGGAGGGAGAGAGGGAAGACAGGTTAAGCGCCACGTGATCCACCACTATCTGAGGCAGCTGTACTGTACCAACACTTCCCTCCTCACACCTTCTGCCTCCCTCCTATCAGGTCACCGTCACCTTACCCTCACCTGCCAGGTATGAAACGTAATTAGCGTACTGTAGAGCCTGAGGTAAGACCCATCCTCCTTCCCCTCTCCCTCAGACACCTCCTTCCCCTCTCCCCCAGACACCTCCTTCCCCTCCCTCAGACACCACCTTCCCCTCTCCCTCAGACACCTCCTTCCCCTCTCCCCCCAGACACCCTCCTTCCCCTCTCCCTCACAGACACCTCCTTCCCCTCCCCGACACCTCCTTCCCCTCCCTCAGACACCACCTTCCCCCTCTCCCTCAGACACCTCCTTCCCTCTCCCCAGACACCTCCTTCCCCTCTCCCCCCCAGACACCTCCCCTTCCCTCTCCCCCCAGACACCTCCTTCCCCCTCCCTCAGACACCACCTTCCTCTCTCCCTCAGACACCTCCCTCTTCCCTGATCAGTGTTTCTCAAACTTTTCACATCATTCCATGAGGAACCCCTAACATGGCCCCTTAAAATCTTTTACCAGACCTCTTGGGGGACATGGCCCCTCATAGCTGGAGAAACACTGACCCAGACATCTCTCTCACATTGCAATGTACATTTTACACCCAGACATACGGTAGAGCTCTGTCCAACCCGTGTTGTACTGCTTCCCTCCCTTATCATATTATGTTTCTCAACTCCTCTGTAACTTATGTATATACTTATAATATAACTAAACCCAATAAATAAGTAAGTGATAACCGTGGTAACATGTTGTTATTACCACCGTGTACTATTGATACATAATACTTCCTTCATGTATCAGGAGAGCTCAGCCAACCACCGGGTACTATTGATACATAATACTTCCTTCATGTATCAGGAGAGCTCAGCCAACCACCGGGTACTATTGATACATAATACTTCCTTCATGTATCAGGAGAGCTCAGCCAACCACCGTGTACTATTGATACATAATACTTCCTTCATGTATCAGGAGAGCTCAGCCAACCACCGTGTACTATTGATACATAATACTTCCTTCATGTATCAGGAGAGCTCAGCCAACCACCGGGTACTATTGATACATAATACTTCCTTCATGTATCAGGAGAGCTCAGCCAACCACCGGGTACTATTGATACATAATACTTCCTTCATGTATCAGGAGAGCTCAGCCAACCACCGTGTACTATTGATACATAATACTTCCTTCATGTATCAGGAGAGCTCAGCCAACCACCGTGTACTATTGATACATAATACTTCCTTCATGTATCAGGAGAGCTCAGCCAACCACCGTGTACTATTGATACATAATACTTCCTTCATGTATCAGGAGAGCTCAGCCATTGTTATCACTCTGTATCTGTGTCCGGGAGGATAAATAAACTGCTTCAATATCAATGCTACAGTACCAGAGACTTGAGCGAGTGTAAAGCATCGTCAAGTGAAGAGGTCCGGGAGGCTGGGGAAGATGGGGTCCTTCCTCCTCCTCCTCAGGGAAGATGGGGTCCTTCCTCCTCCTCAGGGAAGATGGGGTCCTTCCTCCTCCTCAGGGAAGATGAGTCCTCTTCCTAATATGCTCCCTCCTCCTCTTCCGCTTATCCTCCTCCGCCTCTTCTTCCTCCTCCTCCTCCTCCTCCTCAGGGAAGATGGGGTCCTTCCTCCTAATACTCCCTCAATTCCTCCTCTTCCTTATCCTCCTCCGCCTCTTCCTCCTCCTACTCTCCTGCCTCCTCTACCTCATCCTCCTCCTCTTCCTCTCCTTCCTCTTCTTCCTCCCCATCCTCCTCCCTCCCTCCTCCTCTACCTCATCCTCCTCCTCTTCCTCTCCTTCCTCTTCTTCCTCCTCCTCCTCCTCCTCCTCCTCCCTCCTCCTCCTCCTCTACCTCATCCTCCTCCTCCTCCCTCTACCCCTCCTCCCTCCCCGCCTCCTCTTCCTCCCCCGCCGCCTCTTCCTCCTCCGCTAGCCAAGGTGTGCTGGTTTTTGTCCCCGTGCGGTCCAGTGCCGTTAGAGTGAAGGGAAAGACTCTGTTACCGGACCTCACCATCTTCACCATCCTCTCTCACCATCATTGTCACCATACTCTCTCACCATTACCATCATTGTCACCATTAACAAGCTCCTCGTCATTATCATCTTCATTATCAATACCACTATTATCAAGCTCTTCGTCATTATCACCCTCATCATCATTATAATCCTCATTTCCATCATTATCATCATTAATACCATAATTATCACCATCCACATCATTAAAATTAACCTAATCATAAAACTAATCATCCTCACCATCATCATCATCATCCCCACTGTCCTTGTTTAGTTTTCTTGTTTTATTTGTTTATTTGTTTGGTTTTGCTTAATTTTCTTTGTTTAGTATTGTGTCTCGTGTTTGTTTTTATTTTCCCTTGTTTTGTTTATTTGCTTTGATTACTTGTTTGTTTGTTTGTGATGTTTACCCACTGTATTTATTCAATTTACTTGCGTGATTGTTTGGTTGTTTTACTTGTTTATTTTGCTTCCTAAAGTTGCTCGTTTATATTTGCTTGTTTCGTTTTTCTTATAAAGACTATTGGATTGACCTGTTGATTGCCTACTTCCCTAACCTAACCTAACCTATCCTAGCCTAGCCTAACCTAACCTAACCTAATCTTCCCGTGTTTGTTTGTTTGTTTTGATTCCTTGCTTAAAACCTCGTGATTGTTAATATCTTTTGGACATCTCTGTCTGCCTGTCTGTCTGTCTGTCTGTCTGTTTTTTCTCGTGAGGTTTATAATGAAGACGTCCTATAACAAGTGTGTGTGTGTGTGTGTGTGTGTGTGTGTGTGTGTGTCAGTACGAGGGGCAACAGGAGTACCCGGGGAAATCTGCCACGTCTGATTGTGTCACTGGATACACCCTCCTCACACCTGACCTGGCTGGGGATCGAACCCTGGATGTAGTCATGAGAGGTACGCACGTAACTTCTACAAGAAATATTTATCATACATATTAACAAACTATTATATATTTCCCATACATCATATACCTACGTTATGGTGAGTGAAAGTGAGTTATATACTGTAAGCTGTAACTACACACTACATCAAGTTAACAACGTCAGCAAACTATTGATGATGTGAGACCTTGATCTTCGTCAATTCTATTCCCTCCCTGTGACTAACACTCGTGGTTGGGCAGCTTACAAACGGTTCCAAGATTAGTGTTTGTCCAGGATCTCTTACAGGGCGTGATGCTCGTGTCCTACTCGGGAGCCCAGCCACTTGACACCGGCCTCTTCGTGAATGCCAGCTGCACCTCATCCTTCAGCTTGGCCTCAATCCTCCCCACTTTCGAAACCGAGGGAGACCAGTAGAGACCAGCCAGCAGCAGTCATTCAGTCTGAGGGTCTGCCGCATATAACTCATCAACAACTCAGCCCCATTCACCTCCGTATGGTTCCTCATCAGTAAACAACACGACCTGTCTACCACCTGTTAGAATCGAGATGGTCTGAGTAATGACCATAGAGGTGTACAAAGGTCGACGGACTAGAGCACAACTGTTTACATGACTCTACAACTCCTTGGTATAGTAACTGCTGCTTACCAACCTCACTGCCAAGCGGGAACACCATCAATTCAGACAGTTTCTTAGCCACTGCGGGTCTTGCATCGCCAACTCCCTGAATGAGGACAATATTAAGACCTATTCAAAACATCTCCTACGATCTAAACATCACCAGAAGACGCCCACTCGGCTACAACAGGTGACGAACACAAGAACATATGAATCACAGTTCAATAAGGTCTAAACACGGTCATATACTGGGGACTAAACACGGTCATGTACTGGGGTCTAAACACGGTCATATACTGGGGACTAAACACGGTCATATACTGGGGACTAAACACGGTCATGTACTGGGGACTAAACACGGTCATGTACTGGGGACTAAACACGGTCATATACTGGGGACTAAACACGGTCATGTACTGGGGACTAAACACGCGTCATATACTGGGGACTAAACACGGTCATATACTGTGGACTAAACACGGTCATATACTGGGGACTAAACACGGTCATGTACTGGGATAAACACGGTCATATACTGGGGACTAAACACGGTCATACTGGGGACTAAACACGGTCATGTACTGGGGACTAAACACGGTCATGTACTGGGGACTAAACACGGTCATATACTGGGGACTAAACACGGTCATATACTGGGGACTAAACACGGTCATGTACTGGGGACTAAACACCGTCATATACTGGGGACTAAACACGGTCATGTACTGGGGACTAAACACGGTCATATACTGGGGACTAAACACGGTCATATACTGGGGACTAAACACGGTCATATACTGGGGTCTAAACACGGTAGTCATGTACTGGGGACTAAACAGTCACGGTAACGGTGTGGATCAAGGTAACGGTGTGGATCAAGGTAACGGTGTGGGATCATGGTAACTGTGTGGATCATGGTAACGAGGTGGATCAAGGTAACGGTGTGGATCAAGGTAACGGTGTGGATCATGGTAACTGTGTGGATCATGGTAACAGTGTGGATCATGGTAATGATTGTGGATCATGGTAATGATGGATCATGGTAACGGGTGTGGATCATGGTAACGGTGTGGATCAAGGTAACGGTGTGGATCAAGGTAACGGTGTGGATCATGGTAACGGTGTGGGATCAAGGTAACGATGTGGATCATGGTAACGGTGTGGATCATGGTAACGGTGTGGATCAAGGTAACGGTGTGGATCATGGGAACGGTGTGGATCATGTGTAATGGTGTGGATCATGGTAATGATGTGGATCATGGTAACGATGTGGATCATGGTAACGGTGTGGATCATGGTAACGGTGTGGATCAAGGTAACGATGTGGATCATGGTAACGGTGTGGATCAAGGTAACGGTGTGGATCAAGGTAACGGTGTGGATCATGGTAACGGTGTGGATCATGGTAATGGTGTGGATCATGGTAATGATGTGGATCATGGTAACGATGTGGATCATGGTAACGGTGTGGATCATGGTAACGGTGTGGATCAAGGTAACGGTGTGGATCAAGGTAACGGTGTGGATCATGGTAATGATGTGGATCATGGTAACGATGTGGATCATGGTAACGGTGTGGATCATGGTAACGGTGTGGATCAAGGTAACGGTGTGGATCAAGGTAACGGTGTGGATCATGGTAACGGGTGTGGATCATGGTAACGGTGTGGATCATGGTAACGGTGTGGGACCATGAGTAACAGTGGGGACCATGAGTAACAGTGTGGACCATGAGTAACAGTGTGGACCATGAGTAACAGCGTGGACCATGAGTAATAGTGTGGACCTTGAGTAACAGTGGGGACCATGGTAACAGTGGTGGACCATGAGTAACAGTGGACCATGAGTAATAGTGTGGACCATGAGTAACAGTGTGGACCATGAGTAACAGTGTGGACCATGAGTAACAGTGTGGACCATGAGTAACAGTGGTGGACCATGAGTAACAGTGTGGACCATGAGTAATAGTGTGGACCATGAGTAACAGTGTGGACCATGAGTAACAGTGTGGACCATGAGTAACAGTGTGGACCATGAGTAACAGTGGGGACCATGAGTAACAGTGTGGATCATGAGTAACAGTGTGGACCATGAGTAACAGTGGTGGACCATGAGTAACAGTGTGAACTACGAGTAACAGTGTGGACCATGAGTAACAGTGTGGACCATGAGTAACAGTGTGGACCTTGAGTAACAGTGTGAACTACGAGTAACAGTGTGAACTACGAGTAACAGTGTGGACCATGAGTAACAGTGTGGACCATGAGTAACACTGTGGACCATGAGTAACAGTGTGGACCTTGAGTAACAGTGTGAACTATGAGTAACAGTGTGGACCATGAGTAACAGTGTGGACCATAGTGCTAGGTGTGGACCATGAGTAACAGTGTGGACCATGAGTAATAGTGTGGACCATGAGTAACAGTGTGGACCATGGTAACAGTGTGAACTACGAGTAACAGTGTGAACTACGAGTAACAGTGTGGACCATGAGTAACAGTGTGGACATGAGTAACAGTGTGGACTATGAGTAACAGTGTGGACCATGAATAACAGTGTGGACCATGAGTAACAGTGTGGACCATGAGTAACAGTGTGGACCATGAGTAACAGTGTGGACCATGATTAACAGTGTCGATCATGAGTAACAGTGTGGACCATGAGTAACAGTGTGGACCATGAGTAACAGTGTGGACCATGAGTAACAGTGTGGACCATGAGTAACAGTGTGGACCATGAGTAACAGTGTGGACCATGAGTAACAATCTGGACCATGAGTAACAGTGTGGACAACGAATAAGTATACCACTGTATCGTCACTGCAGGCAGAAGGTTGGCGTACGTTCGTCAGGCGTGGCTTACAATAAATGACACTGGTAGACACTGAGTTACAGACGCCTGGTGTGGACTATAGTGGGTGGAATTTGCTCAATCAAGAGTTGTCTCATCACCTGAAGATTAGACCCCTCAGCTTATTTCACCTGAAGAATAACCACCCTAACCTAACGTCATGTAACCTAACTTAACCACATGCATGCTAAGCTAACGTAATTCAACATAACTTAACCTAATGTGACCTAACCTAACCTAATGTGACCTCACCCCCAAGTAACGTTAGAACCATCAGGTGACTGTAATAAGCGTCATGTCTTGAACTGTCTTCCCTTGACCTACAGTATGTGTCAGTCACCCAGCACTCGCTTGAGGACACAACTCCATAAGCATTAACGGCAGCGGAACAAGCAATTAAACAAGACCTGACGAGCCCCTCCACTCTCTAGTCATGCACTCTGCCAGGAAACGTTCGTCCGCCTCCTGTCTGTCTGTAGTGAGGCACAAATATCAATACAGTGGGGCGAATCCTGTTTATTATGCTGCATGTAGTCTGGTGCACTAAGATAAACGGCCTAATGCCATGGTCGAGTGTTGTACGAACAAGTACATAATATACCAAACGGCTTTAAAAGTTAATTTAACACTGTCTGGTTAATAAGGATGTCGTGTACTAGAAGTACTAGACTTTTACTGAAGATAAACAAGGTACATTTGTCAATATTTGCACTGTGTCTAATCTTAAATTACTCATGTAAGCTGACGTAAGGCATTACCAACCTGGCTCAGGATTCTCAAATATTGGATAACCCGTTAGTTTAAGGTAAAACATCCACACGCCATTGTAGGTGTTTCACTGAGCCACTTGGATACGTTCTCAGAAATCATGAAGGGAAACTATCAGAGTAGGTTATGCTGTGATAATGTGTGGGCGAGCCTCAATTCCTTAGTACTGTATTCATCTCAGTCGTATGTGTGCCAGTGATGAAGGGCGCCCCGCGTGAGGAACTAAGAGTGCAACTTCCATATATCTAAGTCTAGTTCCCCCTCCGAGTGATGCTTGCTGCTGCGTTCTGATTGGCCAGAATTTTCACCAAGCTTCTACCTCTGATTGGTTTACCGCACCAGAATACAAGTTAACTCCGCCTCCTCGACGATGCCATATCTCATTATGGTTCAGTCATTTTACACCACAACAATAATGAAAAACAACAACGTTTTTCATATAAATTTGTGAACTTGGTAAGTTTAAAAATATTTCACACATTTACAAAGGTAATCTTTGTCTCCATTGTTAAGTCTTTATTTTCTTGTAAAACCAAAAGAATCTTCATATTACTCAATAAGTCACCAAGAAGTATACAGTAAATGAAAAGGTGATTCCTATATTCAACTGTAACCCCAACAGTCATTTCATTCATCCATACAGCACAAGTAAATATCTATGGCATTATTTGATTATTACAGCAATGTTAAGGTTACTGTTCATTGAATATAACTATCTTTAATACTTTGTTTTACCCCCATTGAATGTCAATATATATGTATACAATGTAAGAATTTGTACACATTAAAATAAATTAATATTACCTCAATAATCTAAGTCAGCAACAGTACACAACCCGCTGTTCTCAGATACCCAAACAGCTTCCTCGGTATGACAGCAACTTTACCATTTTCTTCTAGTAGGTACAGTATATAAACTCCGATAAATGCCGCAGTGTCGCCTCACATACACAGTCTGTACTACCCAAGACGGTTGATGGCTTTTGTTAGGTTACCATAGAAATATAATGCCATTGCAACCTCATGCAGTGCAGCTCAGCAAACAATTTATATTAGTAACAGTACCGGGTATAGTTCGCCAACATCTCCAGAAACAGGAAAGTCTTAACTACAGAACAGCCCAACATGTTGTTCTCTAATAAGTGTTACAGTATAAGTTGACCTAGGCATTAGGAAAAATAATCAGAGACTTAAGTGCTTTTATACTGATTTTAAATTAAGAAAAAAACACTTGGTAGAAAAATTAACAAGGTTAATAAGATAATTGGCCTAATAAAAGCATTTGACTACCTTGGCAAGCTGTTTATAATCGTGTTTCCAAAAGTTCTAAATCAGGTACTATATTGAATATGCAAATCAGATATAGTCTCCACACTTTGCAAATTACAGTATATAGGAACCATTAATAATTTCTTGTGGTGAGCGACTAGACTAGAATCATCATTAAAAGGTCTGACTTATGAAGAAATACTAATGGTATTAAAACTCGCTACACTTACATACAGAAGGTTCAGGGGAGAAATTATTTAATGTTTCCAAATCATGGACAATTCTATACTAAAATATGTCTGATTATGTCTGAAACCAAAATCGACTCCATCAAGAGAACACGATAAAAAGAATGAAAAAAGTTCGAGACTGAATATAATAACATTATTTGCAATAGTTGTGGATAACTGGAATAATCTGTCTGCAGCAGTGGTAACTCCATCACTGATACAATGTGAAAACAGCTGGACATTACTTGGCACACATAACAGATATATGACTACATTTAAGATCAAATTAAGCACCACAACACAAGACTGGACACCCGACATATCTAAAACTGCCGTCACAAAAGGAATAGCCTTAAGCAAAAGATTTTGAGTGATATTCTGAGAGAAAAGAGAGCACAGCAAAATACGAGTGGACTAATAACTGAATCCCAACAGTTATGTAAAGCCCAACACGATGTGCTGTAATACTTCTCAATACAATGCAGTAAACTGGTCTACAAAATAAAAGGTATTACCGGTATACTTCAATAATCGTTATAGTAGGAACTAAAAACATACGACCTATGATCATAAATCACTTACAGTGGGCAGGGTACGGAGGAGAGGGACTGCGGTGAAAAACTGATCATGACTCTAATATGATGTCACTAGGTGCTTTTTACACGAAGACATTAATTATTTTCTTTACCTTAAACACTGTATTGTATTCAGCAGAAATCAGCCTGTCAGGGGGTTGTTGTCCGTTCTTTGTTTACGCTCGGGCCCGCTCGGTCAAACTGTCGTCCCCCCAAAAACGTAAAATTATACCATGCCGCCACAAAAAAAAAAAAATGCTTTTATTAGTACCAGATATTATAATAAGCACAGATATTTTTGTTTAATATGGTGGGGGTCCGCCCCTTGGCTAGGAAATTAGGTAGGTTTATTTGGTTGGTTATGTCAGGTTCTGTTAGGTTCTGTGCAATGTTGTATTATTTTTATTGTATTACTATTGGTCATTTTTCGTTAACCACCCATCACCTTTTTTCACATGAAAAATATATACCTGACCTGACCTAACAGGCCTCGTCCTACTTAGCCGGAGGCTTGGGACTTAGAAAATTCGTGATTATTACAACAAATAAATCGCGAACATTGCGTTTATTTTTTAAATGCCCCGCTAAATTCAAGTGTATTCTTTCGTTTCTTAAAAGGATCTATTAAATGGTAAGAGAAAAAATCGTAAAAAGGCGATGGTGGTTAACAAAAAATGACCTTACAATAATCCAAAGAACATCTGTGGAAAAAAGTAACGAAATCGAACCACTCTTTCTGTTAGCCGACTGTTCCAGGATTACCGAATTCAATAAAACTCCTCGAACAAAACCGTCACTAATAAAACCAAAAATGTGAACGACCACACAGGCATCCAACCACAGAAGGCGGCGGGACAGTTTACACCACCACGTTACCAAACACTTCCAAACTCCCCAAAAATAGAACATTACTGAGGTTAACGTTAAGCCTTGCATATAATAGCGAGTTATGGACACTGTTGAAAAAGCTAATGTCTATTTATCTGGACTCATCAATATTTCCGTTTTATAAGACTTCTTTATAACCTACCTGTGTCATTAACCTGTCAGCTTCACAGTCCACCGCCTCCATCAATCTTGGCAAATGGCAACTGATCCACTATTTACATGCTACTCCACTTGATCTAGGCTCATGTTAAATAGGTGGATCATCCGGGGTGTTCAGTGTGAATATATCCACCTCCTGAGTCTCCCATTATATATAAATCCGTGATGGTACTTCATAAACTAACTAATTGTTCACCTACACTATACCCAATGTACTATATAGAACTATTTTCTTATATTATCTTATCAATGTCGTCTGCTTGTTTACACATTGAATATGACAATAGGAATCCACACACGAGCGCAAAATACAAATGAATATTCTTATCAAAAATATTAATAATAGACATGAATAAATACAAAAATAATTAAAAAGTGAGAAACAATATACTGTGTGTGTTTGGCAGCAGGGTCTACCATTAGACAACACATTATGCTTCCAATATCTTCCCAGGCGGTAGTACCTCCCTGTTTGGTAGCTGCCTACTACCGCCCTCAACCAACACCTTCAACCAACAATAACTACCATCACTTCAGCCATCAATAACTACCAACACTTCAGCCATCAATAACTACCAACACCTTCAACCATCAACAACTACCAACACTTCAGCCATCAATAACTACCAACACCTTCAACCATCAACAACTACCAACACTTCAGCCATCAATAACTACCAACACTTCAACCATCAATAACTACCAACACCTTCAACCATCAATAACTACCAACACTTCAACCATCAATAACTACCAACACTTCAACCATCAATAACTACCAACACTTCAACCATCAATAACTACCAACACTTCAGCCATCAATAACTACCAACACTTCAGCCATCAATAACTACCAACGCCATCAATAACTACCACTTCAGCCATCAATAACTACCAACACTTTTACCAAAGCCATTCGAATCCTTCAACCATCAATAACTACCAACACCTTCAACCATCAATAACTACCAACACCTTCAACCATCAATAACTACCAACACCTTCAACCATCAATAACTACCAACACTTCAACCATCAATAACTACCAACACCTTCAACCATCAATAACTACCAACACCTTCAACCATCAATAACTACCAACACCTTCAACCATCAATAACTACCAACACCTTCAACCATCAATAACTACCAACACCTTCAACCATCAATAACTACCAACACTTCAACCATCAATAACTACCAACACCTTCAACCATCAATAACTATCAACACTTCAACCATCAATAACTACCAACACCCTCTTTGTTACCTATTTCATAGGTGTGTAGAGCTGTTTCCTCATCAGCCAGTACCAATACTCCATACTGCTGCCATCTGAGCTCATCCTGTAATGCCAAACCTGTGTCCATGGTATCTTCTGCCTTCTTGCACTCTCTTCACCTTTCTCTTGAATTCTCATGTGTTCGTAAAATTCGACTGCCTTAGTTTTTTACCTATACAAAATTATCCCACAACAAAATGGCTGCTGTCAAAATTACGGTCTAAGCCCTAGACTCTCGGGCTTCAGATACAGTATTCCATATAGGTGGGACCATCATGCTTGGAGCTCCACGAGTCTTGAAGACTTGCTTTACCATCTTTCCCGGGTTGAACTTGAGACTCACAAAAAATGGTTAAACTTATTCTGTCCTCAAAAAATTTTAATATCTCTCGTAAGACAAGCGGAATGATCTCCAGGTAATTAAAGGAATGTTTGGTACAGGGAATAACAGCCATTATATTGATATTGGTGATTCACCATTAAATACCCAGTGTGAACGCCAGCCATCGTAGCAGCATTGTCATACACCTGACCATGAGGGTTCATGGCAGCCATCTTGTACTTTCCTAATGATTTGCTTTGTTAAAGCATCGGTCATTGCCTTCCAGCTCCATAAAAATCGAGAAGTGACTTACTATCACCTCTCCACATGTAGTATGGACAGATCCGAGAATTGCTGTACAGTCCTCTGATGAAGTGACCTGGGATACTATACAAGATACAGGCTAGCTATTCTGACCTTGATGATGATGTAATTCACCTGCACACCCAGTAGTTGTAGGAAGTCATTTAGAATGGTTGGTGGGAGGTATTTTCTCAACAATTTCATGAGTAACAGAAAAGTACCTTGATTGTTATTTATCCCTGAAAAGTAAGATGTTGCCATTATAAGAACATAATACTGTCAAGTATTCGTGTTGTTTGAGAAAAATGGGCATCAAATTGTGATTGTTATTTGTTAATGCAAATGTTTACATTCATATCAAGAAAATGGTCTCAAAATTTGATTGTTTTTCATTAGAGCGATATAAAGAAATGGGTGTCTAAATGTAAGGGTTACCAACGTATATTAGGGTTACCTGTACATAATCAAGACCCATTACCTTCTACAGATTAAGCACAATTCTATCTCCATCAAATAGCCATAACTTAGCCTTAATTTAGTTTTTGGTGAGAAATACACTAACAAATGGTATATATTAAGAAAACATTTTATTTGTATAAGTTTTTGAATGAAAATATATGATGTCCACGATGCAGTTCTCCAAAATCATAAAGTATTTCTAATAATTTCTTTACCGGCACATCTTATAATGGAGATAATAGTATCCTGGTCCACGCACACTGAAAGTCTTAGTACAACCAAGAATCAATACACTGTGCAAATTTCAGTTTCTATAGGTGGATCATGAAGCATTGTCTTCATTTTCTTCCAGAGACTGTTCCACATACTCCACCAATGTCTGAAACAAAGTAGGAATCATAATATAAGTTAAGGGCAAACAAGTTAGTTTAGTATTATTATGTAAACGATAAAACAAACGCTCTTTTATACCCCTACTCAGATTGGGTCAGCACTTGATGAGATAACTGGACAAGCCCTCAAAAATAATCCTTATGTACTATATGCCAATCCTCTCCTACTCAATCACCCTTCACCTTTGTGTCCTCTGTTGACATATCCACTTCCAGATAGCTGAAACACCTCACTTCCTCTAATCTAATTTACAATATAATCCTCCGCAACATTTTCATTTATTCTTAGGATTTTTCCCTTTATACTGGACAACCACCCATACATCCTAACATTACTCTGGTGTTTGTCCCTCTGTCACACAGTGCCTATAAAATACTTAATTTTTTATCCTCTTGTCATATATAATGTGTATAATACATATCAATCATCTGTTCCTATATCATACACAATGTAAACAATCATTTATTTTATTATTGTTGTTTTTTTACATCTCATCCTTAACAGTTCAATGGTAACTCCATCCACTACTAACACCTTCTCATTCTTAAGCTTCCTTGCTGCCTCACTCATAACTTTCCCTTTCAACAATGTCTCCATCACACTCATTGTGGCATTGTTTATTGAATTCTAAAGCAATCACTCATAACTTTCCCTTTCAACAATGTCTCCATCACACTCATTGTGGCATTGTTTATTGAATTCTAAAGCAATGGTGAGGGTTATGGTGACCAAAATGATACAGTGCTCATCTCTTGTCTAAAGAGTCACTGGTTCATGCTCCCAGATGTGAATGGGTTCTCAGTATCACAAATAAAGTAGTGAAGGCAGTTGAGAGTAATACTGACCACAATGCCTCCTTGTGTACGCTAGGTTTAGTATTCAGTGTGCTTTACCTTCAGTGCCCCTAATGGGCCATTAGGCCTACAGGATCCACTTAACAGGCCATTAGGCCTATAGGATCCACTTAAACTTCTTATGGTAGTGTAGCTTACACCTTACTTTGACATTACTGTACAGTAAAATCATTGGATTATACATTTCATATTTACCTTTCTGGAGAGATTGTAAATCCTCTGACATATTTCAACTACAACCTCTAATCCTTCACAAAGGTTATCTGCTGACACTTGGCCTCCTTGTACTAAAAGGGTAACTTGACCATTGGCATACTTGGGCATCATTCCAACAGTCAACTGGCCACCCTCACTGCCTGAGCTGCGAATCTCACGGCCTTCATATTCCTCTTCATAATGTGTTGGGTCAGCATAAAGAATACCATTATGCCACAGCTGAAATAAAGTATTGTACAAACTTGCAATGAAATCTTAAAATGTACAACAGCCCAAATAATGTGTAGAACTCATTCATACCTATAGCACTTTGTAACAGTTTTTATCCATAATACTTAAACTCAAATTGCCTTGAACGCGGGAAAAGACTGAAGGTTATATTGCGGACATGATGCACCAGCAGGAGTGTTGTGCATCACAAGATTAAACTTAGGAATTTATTTTCTTCAACATCTGTCAGTTTTTTTGCTGGTAGAAATAACTCAACTTTAATCATTGGGAGATACTGGCCATGCACGGGTTTAACTGCACTCAACTACAAGTCATAAATAGTAATACAACAATAAATATTCACCACTGTAGCTCCAATGACGAGGTCATAGACATCAATATTGGCATGGCAGAGAGCTAAGCCAGCAGCAGTGATACAAGCAGCCAGCAGTCCTCCATCATCCTCAATAACAGTCACATATACATCTATCTGGGACTTTGGGAATTTGTCCTGTGGAATTACAAGAGGAAATTATCAATATATTTCTTCATACACACAGGATCAAATTTCCATCTTACAAACTTCTACTTTTTATGATCCACACAAAATGTGATAACAATCATGAGGTCATCATTCACTTACAAGGATAATAACAGTTTCTAGGGCATCTTTCAGTTGTCTGCTCATCTCCTTTTGTTGTTTGTCAGGCTGTGGTGATCGCCTCACTAAGCAAGAGAATGGGGCCATCTTCACTTCACACAACACCTATGGATGAGAACATTCTTTATTTTCATAAATTAAATTAAATTAAATTTCCGAGACACTATAGTGCTGTGATTTTATGCTCGTATCACCATCCTCATTTCAGCTTGCTCAAGGCTTCTTATGTCTCATACATATTGCATACCTATACACAGCACACAAACAATTACCTAAGTAACAAAAGCACAGACTTATACTGTGCTCTGACAGCAACCCACCCAGATAGTACATTCTAATCTACACAAAATCATGTAAGATACAGAATAAAATACTGTACTGTACACTGCACTGACACAGATATGGACAAACACTTTACAAACACACACACATACACTTGTATACAGTATACACAAATTGTACTCCCATCTACACACTAACATACCATCAGCCAATATCACACTAATACTTGCCATGTTTCATCAAAATTGGTTAACATGTTTCACTGGTCATTCACTCAGAGCCCCCCCCCCCCAACACACACATACACAAAGAGAAAAAATAATATCTTCCTGATCTAAGTACACACTATACCTTATTTTACAATATATTTAGGAAAACACTTTTTAGTGTACAGTATTTCATCATTTAGTGTTTACTCCTAAAGTTTATTACTAATGTGGATCATGATACTGTACACTAAGTCTGTATAAATAAAATACATTTCCAATGATATTTCCTTCCTGTGGCCATAATGTTCTTAACATGAGGGTTTAATACTGCAGACGAACGTGTTAGCACCGTCCTTGTTGATAATATGTTATTACCAAGTTGTTGTTACTAACATGTCCATACAATACACTACTATGACAACTTAATACTGTACAGTGCTGTAGTAGTCTTAGTTGTACGCTGATATATGGAGTTACGTGCTAGAGTGTGGCGATGGCTGTCAGTATTATTCACTGTTTTTATCATAATTTAAGTTTCTTTCAAAAGCTAAAGGATGTTTACTAATAACAATAATAAGGTGAATGTGGCAGGTATAACATTAATAGATAGTAATGCTTGTAAGAGTTCACAAATGGTTACTGATTACCTCTGAAGAATTGGGTGCCATACTGACAACAACTGTCTCTGGTTATCCAGCTTAATATTTACAATAAATCCTTTTATAATTAATTGCAAGTTATAATAATACAGTAATATGTTTAAGTAAACAATAACACTTTTATTATGGAGTTGGTCGAAGTAAATCTGGCTTACTGGAGACAGTATTTGGGGGATTCATTAGCCTGTGGGAGACTCGCAGGCCACAACCTCACATATTAATGATATTATATACAAGGTGATTTTTTCAGCCTTTTTTTCTAAAGTGTCATATACAGTATGTCATAAAATACAAGTCACAACAATTACTAACTTAATATAAACTTGTGAAAGGACAAAGACATACAACAATAGATATGAGGGTGTACTGTGTGAATGGACACAAAGCCTCACCTTGCAAGACATGTTGAAGTCAGAACCTCTCTGTACGTCCATGGGTCCATAAACCCCACAACAAACTTTAGTGTTTCCAACCTCCAGGTAAGACGATCCTTTTGCTTGACTAATCACTCCCAAACTCATGACTGCAAACAATAAAATTTTGTTTAATTTGTCAGTTCATAATCCTTCAGAAACTTGTCACATCAAATAATTTATCAGTCAAAATCCTACAAACTTAATGTACTCGAGTCAAAACATACACATATCCATGCATTTCTTCACTACATCCAATCTTCATCCTTAGTTACACTGCCCATATCAGTTCATAATATAAGCTAAAACATCTAATAAATGTTTTCAATAATCACTTCATTGGGATAACAACTTTACTCCAATGTTTTATTCAATATACTTCTTAACTACTGTAACACTACTGTATATATCTTTACTCCCACACATTCCTTCGTATTACATCTCAGAGTAAATATTCCTCTAAGAGTAAATGTACCCTAACATAATTGCAACAACAATATATACTAAAATTAACACTGATTATGATTTTTCTTCCATGCAAAAGAGTGCTGTAAAAAAAATCTTAAAAAAAAAAGGTAAACACTTACAATATTTACGAGGGTCAACAGCAGACCGAGCATCCCTTCTTGAGGAATCCTCTCCTAAAAAAGAACTCTTCTCTTGTGTCTGCAGCAGGGAGTACGGAATACTTTTTTCTGGACCCATGATCCGACGAGTGTCACGACTTCCCATCTTGGCTTGTATTTCTTTGACAACTTCCAAGAGGCTGAGATATATCTAGGAATATGGAATAATACACTCAATCCTGTAAAAAAATATATATAAAATTGCAATGAAATTTACCAGTGTCTGTCTTTACAAGTATATACGTAATTCAGATAATTATTTGCAATAAGTTAATAGCTACAAAGTATGATTTAGGCAGTGCCAACATACATTATGATTGCAGCAAAGACAGTACTGTTCACAACAGTGGAGCAGGTGATTATCAAAGGGTATTACTCAGGAACAGTATTGCTGATTAACCAGGAACTTCAGAAATTTTTTCTATAGAAGAAGAATTCTTTCTTACCTCTAGGAAATTCAAATATTTGTTAATGATTTTAATTTTCTATACAGTTTTGGAAATTTTTTCATCTTGAACACTATTCTACTTCCACTCACTTCCGTCCAGACAAAGCCATTTTCACCTTTTAGATGACAAAATTTTCATACACAGGAATGCTTCCCAGTGACACATAATCAAGCATCAACTTTATAACATTTATGTGTAGAAGATAACATCTTCCCTACCTTAAGATGCCAAATATGACAAATGATTTACAATTTTCATAATATTATTTTGTCCTAAATGTTTCCCAGCAACTGTTCCACACAGAGGAACAACTTACCAGCTACAGTTACATTACTAGTAAATGATTAACAGGATAGGATGAACCAACCTAACCTACTTATTCTAGGTCAGGGCAGATAAGGTACTGTAGGAAGGGTGAGGTTTGGTTGGTCAACATCTCTAATAAATTATGCAGTCATGTAGTAGGTGGGAAGTTGTTCCTCGGTATACAATAGTCACTGGGAACCATTCCTGTGTATTAAACGTTACCTGAAAAGAATACCGGTGCTGGGCGGTTGTTAATTTGTGTTCTGACTGAAACAGTGGCCAAAATAATATTTTGAAGAACAAATCCTCTTCATTTTGAGGGATTGTCTTGAGATAAGAAAGAAGATCTCCACTGAAATATTGGTAATAGTTAAGATCAACTGTACACCTTCACTACCTACTGCCCAATATTTCACCATAAAACACAACGCTTTCTTACCTCATGAAATTGACATAAAATGTACAAGTAATATATTGTGAGTGGAAAAACTTTTATGATTTTATTTTTTTGCTATAATTTA
The DNA here is from genome assembly GCF_018991925.1 of Homarus americanus. Classification (NCBI taxonomy): domain Eukaryota; kingdom Metazoa; phylum Arthropoda; class Malacostraca; order Decapoda; family Nephropidae; genus Homarus; species Homarus americanus. The sequence continues at coordinate 2,100,931 of NW_024724693.1, forward strand.
GAGACACAGTCAGCGTTGTCAACCGATACCTGCCATACTGTGTTCTCGAAGATGTGTTACAGCAGTATTTTAGGTTAAGTTAGGTTAGGTTAGCTTGGTTAATTTAATGAACAATAAATTATAGAAAGTGGCAGCAGCTAATTCATGAATGTTAGTAGTTGCCGAGAGGAACCGTCAATAATTTGTCATTCATAAAGTGAACCAAACCTAACTACCTAATCAGACCTATCCTAAAATACTACAGTCATAAGTATGTTATATTAAAAAAAATAATAAAATGCCGAGACGCAACAAATATGGCAGGTAGATTTTAGTCTTCTCTGCAGACTAACGATGTAAAAGCATAAATCTAACCTACACAAAACATATTGATCAAGCATTTCTCATCAATTTCATGAAGTAAGAAACATTTGATAATCTCTAGTAAATTGTCATACAGTAGGTAGGTATGACACACAATTGGTCTTAACTATTACCAAAATTTTTTTTAATACTATTACCAACTAAATAGCAATATACTGTATCCACAAAACAGTAATATTATCGTTTCAGTTATCCACCTACTTGGAAGCTGAAATTACCCTATGTGGGAAAAACAATTTCAGCCCAACCTAACCTAACCTCCACCCAACCTAACCTAACCTAACCTAACCTAACCTCCACCCAACCTAAGCTAAGCTAAGCTAAGCTAAGCTAAGCTAACCTAACCTAACCTAACCTCCACCCAACATGATAAACTAATGTCAACTTATATGATGATTTACTACATACATATCATTTAGTATATACAGTATCATACAAGGTTCATTATAGTATGGTAGTGTATTACTCTTCTCTCTCACCTCAAGTTCTTTTGGAATATTTATAAGGAAGAAAAGTTGTGGTTATTACCTTAAGAAGTTACTAAAGAACTGTAACTTAGGTGTATTTAGAGGTTACTTTATAGAGGTGCTGCCACGTTGGTTTGATAGTTGTTATTGTGGTGTTGAGGCCAAGGAAGGTGTACTGTAAGGAACTATCAGTCTTATGGGAGTGATTACAGCCTTAATAGTTGAATACTTGTCCTGGAGATGGTGATGGATTACTTTAAATCTTCAACACTACATATATTAATCTACCTTTACTTGTGGTTCTGGATGTAATAGTTATACGCTAAGATTCAGTATGCAGTAAATATTCACAAACATTTATGGTGAATTTAAGTTACAGTTACTGGCCTGTCACTAGAAAGGTCTCAGTAATTGACTAACCGCCCAACCTGCTAATTAGGTGATAAGTGGTGAAATGGTAAATAATAAAAATATATAAATAAATGTCATTGGTACAGAAAAAAATCAGCGGGAAATATTATATAGTGTAAAAAAATCCAGCACACCACTTTCCATTTGGTGTCTTGTGGCTTGTCCAATAGATGGCTGTCACGGCCTAACGTCCCTTATGGTATTCCCTGGTTGAGGCGCCACAGATCACCATCACCTTTATCAGTATTCAATTCATAACTAATATTGGTGTGGGTAGTCGTAATTACTTTTAATTGTTTATATTTTCAACATGTTACCATTATTTTAAAGAAAATCATTACCCAAATAAAAAAAAAATATTGCTTCACATGAATGCCAATTTGTTATATGATTGCATGACATTTCCCCTGAAAGAAAATTAATTTGCTTGGATGAATAATTGACAGCAGTTGGTGTGTGTATGAACAGTTTTATTAGACACTGTGTGTGTGTGTGTATGCGTGATGATACATACGATGTGTTTTATGTGTGTGTGGCATGATACAGACGTGTGTGTGGAATGGTGATATAGACAGTGTGTGTGTGTATGTGGAGGGGGGTTATTATTCAGTAGATGTAGTAACAAAGAAAACCCCTAATCAGTAATATGTTTATCATTATGATTATAATTAGGATTATAGGTAATCATATAATAATCATTTAGTGTACGTTATCAAATCCCTTAATATTTCAAGATTTCGTAAATTCGGTAATTGTTTAATTTACATGGATTATATGGAACTTTATTGAAATTTACAACAATTCACTGTATACTGTGAATCTTAGAGTAATACTAATACACCTACAACCACAAGCAAAGGTAAATTTATAATACGAGACGTAAACCAATGGTGCAGGTTAAAGTGACTGGACATGACATGCCTACTACCTAGTACTGCACCAGCCTAAGGGTAGAACCTGAGAAGTGAACGACGGACATGACGTCGGGTTTTAAGTTGAAAAAAGATGAGGACAAATAAGTCCTTAAGTCAGTAAACACCAGTATCAGCAGCAGGTAGAGATAGTAAGTCAACACGTGAGGGGAGGTGTTGGTCACGGTGGGAGGCGGCGCATGATACCAGCCAACACAAAACCTCCAACCTCTTTTTATCTATCGTGGTCTTCACTGCAGCTCTTCCTCAGGTGACAGCCCAGCAGTCAACGCTACTACCTGGAACAACATTGTTAACATGGGATCAACCGGATGACTAATGGTAATGACCATCATTAAGACCACTCACCACAGCTCTTGAGGCTCAGGTAAAGTTAATATAATATTATGAATTTAAAACACCTATACCTTACATAAGTGACCTACACCTTGTATGAAATGACCTACACCTTACATAAAGTGACCCACACCTTACATAAGTGACCTACACCTTACATAAGTGACCTACACCTCACATAAAGTGACCTACACCTTACATAAGTGACCTACACCTTACATAAAATGACCTATACCTTGTATGAAGTGACCTACACCTTACATAAAGTGACCCACACCTTACACAAAGTGACCTACACCTTACATAAGTGACCTACACCTCACATAAAGTGACCTACACCTTACATAAGTGACCTACACCTTACATAAGTGACCTACACCTTACATAAAGTGACCTACATCTTCATAAGTGATTTACCCACTTCAAGATATTATGTGAGCACTTTTATCATTCTTTCTAATCCAAACAAAAAACACAAGCACGTCACAAATGAAAAACAATAGCAATGATTTTCCTGAAGGTGATGTTGGTGGGACACACATCAACCAAGTATATACAGTACAGCACAATAATCAATTAACATAAACAATTCCTCAGTAAGTTTGTTCGTGTTTTCCTCCAAGCTTTTAATTATTTTTTTGCTTACAGTGAGTAATGGAGGAAGACTTCGGGTACGTGAAGGTGTGGCACGGCCCCGGCCCTATACGAGACCTCTTGCAGCCTAGTAAAAATGGAGGTGACTTCCAACAGCACTGGGAGCCACTCACACCCCGCCAGAAAGAGTGGGACACCCGTCTTGTGCGACCTGAGTCCTCACTTTACGATATTAATGACAAATATATGGATGTAAATAATGTATCAGTGGATCCTAATGAAGGCTATGTGGATTATTATGGTGCGTATGTGGATGATAATTGTGGAGAAACTAATGGATTGCGATATTCTCCCGTTGTTGATGTCCACCTGGCCAGGTATGGAGAGCGAGACAGACAGGTAGAACGAGAATTCAATACTGACACGGCCTCGGGTGAGCTGCAGAATCATAATAAAGTTTTCGTTCATACAAATGGAGAGAATTATAGGTATGGTGAGCTCCCAGGCCACCAGAGATGGGGTGACAACTTCTCCCATGAACGACCCCTCGGCAAACATCAAGAGCCTTCATATTCTCCTCTTGTTAGGAGGAGGAGTAGTGTTGTGTTTGAAGACCAACAAGGACAACTCATCACTCAGAAACAACCGAGGAAATTCGGACAACAACACCAACAAGACCAACTGCCAACAAGATATGCTTGGGAAAACTGGAAAGTGTATAATCCTTCCCAAGACGTTAGGGAGTCGACCAAGCTGCACTATGAACGAGGACGACCAAGAAGCCCTCGTCGAGCACATGATGAGTCAAGTTCAGCTCATCCATGGTACAATTTTGCAACACCAGAAGGTGACCCACACAGAGTGACAACAGCGGTCCGCGAACCACAGGAAACTAGACAAGACCAAAGTTCTTCCACCGACCAATCCAGAACTCAAAATGGTAATTCTCGCTTTAAGAGAGAGCAATGGGTGGACCAGAGAAGGTCTAAATCTTTGGATCCTAACAGGGCAGACCGTCATAAGCCAGAGTTTGTGGAAGACCGCAGGAATCATCATGAAAGGTCTGAATCCACAGAACCTCACAGACTTGACCTTCATATGTCCAAATTTATAGAAGATTGTAGAAATCATCAAGGAGTGCTTGAACCTACGAAGCCTCACAGGACCGAAAATAAACACTCAAAACCCAGAAAACATGGTAAAGGGCAGCAAAGAAGGTCAGAGCCCAAGGAGAATCGTCGTTGGAACCAGCAGGAAAGATCAGAACCCAAAATGCCATACATACCCCAACCAGACTATACTTGGTACAGAAAGAAGGTTTGGAAATAAGTAGTGTAACATTACTGAGTTCCTGTCATATATAAGAAAACTTTAAGTTACTATAATTTACCTGGAGATATGTATATATGTAAACAACTACTGTACTTAATTATACTTAATGATATTCTTCTTGTCTCAGCTGTTAAAATGTTAATGATTATACTTGACCCTGTAAATAATCACTATACCTGTACAGTAAAATGCAATTTTGTTCTGCCATGTAAAAGTTGGTCTCACAGGCTTGACAGCAGGTCAGGGACAGAGTGAATACAGCACCACTGTTTACTGTATTAACTTAACCCATCAGTATACAAGGAGACAGCACTGCACTCAACCACTTTCCCTTTCCCAGCAATAAAATTAAATACTGTACTGTACCCACTAACAGCTCGGTGAACTGGGGTTGTGTGGGCACTGTAACTAGCGACCTGGTGAACCAAACAAACAGAAGGCCACCACAGTATCTACTCAGCCACCACAACTCTTTATCCTTGTGTCATATCTTTATACAAATGGTTGGAATTGTGTAAGAAAATGGTCTCATGTCAATTATCTATTAAATTTTTGACTGTTTGTCTTAATTTTATCAAGTAATGAATGAAAATAATTGTACACTTCCTAGAGACTATAAATGCCTGTACCTGTACTGTGACTGATTAATTGGAGATTTGAAAGAAAAACTTCCACATCTAACATTGTTTGTCTCTTCTGGGATAAACAAATGGGAAAGTGTACTAGAGGTCACAGCCTTAAATAAAGGAGCTATCACATCCATGAGCTCATAAATGCCCGGTATATTTGCCAATAGTGCATAACAGAGAACTGACCGACAGCCTGACCATCTATTAAGCTGACAGACGAGTGGTGAATAAGATATAGTTATAGCCTTATTTACAATGGAGTTACGTTCGTGAAAAACCCATCGCAGGTCAAAATATCGTAAATCGGGATTATTTTAACGTGGAATTCAATAGGATACCTGTACATTCCCAGCCAGTCCGATACCCACAAATATCACCGAAAAAAAATATATAAATCCTACACTAATACTATACTGTACTTACAACACAATTAAACAACACTCACCACATCATTAAGAACAAGCCTGGTTATCATCATATGTCCCCTATGAGCAGGGCCGTCCCTAGGAGGGTGCGGGGCCCGGGGCAACTCAGCCACTGCGGGGCCCCAGATTATAAGGTCAGAGGAACCCACCCCCACCAACCCCCATGAGATTGTCGCTATGGCTGGTAAGGCTCCTGATTGATGATGATGATGATGGGAATTAGAATGGGGGTGGAGGAGAAGGGAGAAGAGAAGGCATTGGGGTGGAAGAGAAGTCACCCCATGCTGCCATTTCACCCATAAAATTTTAGTTCTCTTGGTGTAATTCAAGATTATTTTCTTTAAATCAACACTGCACTGCATTGTATATTGTCAATATGTAAAATAAACTTCAGAATGACCAATAATTTTACTGTAAAAACATAAAAATAGTTTAAGTTCAAGAGAGTCTCAAGCAAGAATCTTCCTCCACTGAGCAGGGACACACACTGACGCCATTTTGGGTGTGTTGAGTGGTTGTTTGGCATGCTAAAAACTAGTTCCCTGTACTTCAATTATGTTAAATAATTGTTAAAATGACTAAAAACTTTAATATAAGACTTAGAAAATTATTGAATAGTACAACCTTCTTGATATTTACTCAAATGGTAACAAATTTAAGCCCTAAAACCGATTACTGTATTGGCGGACTAATACTACAGCTGGTGAGCAGGAGAAAACATGTTGGGCAAAATTCGTAAGGAATTCGTTAACCAAAATTTTTTCGTTAACCGAAGTGAAGAATCTTATGGAAGGTAATTCGTTAACCGAAATTTCGTTAACCGAGGCGTTCATTAACCAAGGGATCACTGAACACAGTCATAGGGGCGGATAGAGCCTGTTGACGTATTCCTCTGGCCTTGCCGGTCCCTCGGATATGAATGATGAATTACCATACTGTACATCACAGAGATCACAATTTGAATGACCCCCAACTCACCTATCTTCTGGTGGTGGCTGCCCCACCCCGGTACACTCTTGGTGTAAGGGTTAAATAGCAAAAAGAAACTCCGTTGAGTAAGGAAGACTTTAAAGTAAAAATAACTAACTAAAGCTTAACATTTATAGTTGCCCTCTTTAAAGTGTACCGAGATATTAAATTTCTTATTGCTGAAGCTCTTATTGAAAATTACTAGAGAGAATACTTGTAATACAAATTGATTTTTCATGCTCATCTACATACTGTAATCATGGTCTGTCAGTCCCTTTAGATATCAGCTTCTCCCGCACCTTCAGTGGTTAGTGTTAAATATGAGTGACACAGGCGTTGGCGGTACAGTGATAATTCACGTACCTTTTATCAATATGTCAAGGTTTTAGAATCCTGCTTGGCCCAGACACACGTGAGAAGGGTGTTATCCAGTGTGACTACCAAACATCACTGGTTTCCTCTTGTACTGACACTGGACATCCCAATCACTCGAATGGCTAGCAGGCTGATAAGTAGTGAAAATTATAATAAAAAATGTGTCACAGTGAATCAGAAAGAGGGAAAGTGGTTCCAGGTGAAAGTAAGACTGCTACAAGAATGTGTAATGTTGCCATGGTTGTTGAATATATCTGGGATATGATATAGTATAGTACAGTAGTGTCTCCTCATACATTGTACTGATTGACAAATACAGTACAGTATATTAATAATGCTTGCCTACTTAGTATCTGTTATTTGACATTCTCTTTTTGCATTAGAAAATAGTTGAGGATTTGAATAGTTTCAGTTTTGGCAGATATATAAATTAGAAAAAAGCAAATCATATACAGTATAATTATGTATTTAAGCTATTACTTTCAGCTCTTGATCACCACATGCTTACCAAGGATGTAATGAGAATGTACATAAAATATTGTAACTGTATTTTCATACAAAACTACCTACCATTACAATGGTGTGAGAAAAGTACCTTGTTATTTTCAAGACACAGATTTAAATTTTTTCCCTAACATTACATTTCATATAAAAAAATGGTACATGTTATATTTACTATATATAAGGCAAAATCTTCTAAAAAGCTTTAGTCTCGTGCTAGCACAGTGTGTGTGTGCCAGACACCTGTAACAGCATAATGGATGGGACACACATGTACATAAAGCTTCAGGAAGAATATCAAATAGGTATGCATTGCACTTCATTAAATCAGTACAGAATTTAAATCTTAATGAACAAGTGGCCTTTACCCTATGACTCTTACAATATAACAATTAATAACATTTTCACTCCATAAAGTAACATTATGTGTCTGATAACTCATGGGTGACACCATTCAAATGAAGTGAGTCATCTATGATTACAAGCAATAGAGTACAGTACTTACCATATCAATATGAACTATAGAAAAAAAAACATAATTCTATCAAATGCTATGTATAGTTCATCAGTATTGTCATGTCTACAACACTTGCACCTGCAACTATTTTCAAGGTTATTTACATCAGCAAGAGTGTAAGTGGGAATATTCGTTGCTTGTACCACAAGGAAGTTTGATGGGCACCCTAAAACAATGTAATACAGTAGCTATATTTTCTACAGACACTCGTTGAGATGTAACAGAAAATAGAAATACTTCCCTAAATATTTTGACTATATCATCATACAGGGCATTCCTAAATATATGGTTAGAATTAGCATCCTTTACCTGATACAGTACAGTACATCAATACTTTTCAGTGCTCTGCATATCAAACAAAATTGACTTAACACATTCAAATATTGTACAGTATGTATAGGAAGTTCAGGAAAGCATCAAAGCCAACCTCCACCCCCCCATCAAAAAAAAATTACCCAACATACATTTCTGACAATTATCATAAAATAAAATTGTATAGTGAGAAAAATCAAAGGAATTAATCAATTACATTATTATGGTACAGTACAGACTAAAACAATATGATTCCTGACTAGGTTAAGTCTCACAATGAGGCAAACATTATTCAAATACTTCAACAATCTGGTTTACCCTGTACAGTATCAGAATTTATTGAAAAGTGAACCAAAAAAAAAAGGCCACAATAACTGGTATGAGATGAGCTTTGTATTTGCCGATTGTGAGAAAGATGAAAAAAAAAACATTACTGACTTGGTTCAAGATTCACAAGACTTTCTACATCATATAGTATTGCCATTGTCTCCTAGCTGGTGTTTTGAGAGAGGAGAGTACAGTACAGTACAGTACAGTACAGTACAGTACAGTACCAGTAAATATAGAATCACATGTACTTTTCAAGCCATCTGGAATACAATTTGTGTGATGTAGATTGTGTGTCTGTTAGATGTGTTCTTACACCTCTGAGAAAAATCCTACATCTGAACTTTGTAGAGTCTAGAGAGAGGTCCAGCTACAAACCCTAATCATCTCCCTTACATATAATACAGTAGACATATTCATCAAAGGGTGACTGGTTATACGAGGTCTGTCCGGAAAGTATCCAGCCATTTACTATTAAAAAGATATTGCTTACCTAGGACAATGGCGCCTTAGTCCCCTTCAAGGTACTCCCCTTGGGACCTCACACACTTCTCCCAGCGTCCCTTCTACTTTTCAAAACAGTCTGCAAAGTCCTCTTTTGGGATCTCCATCAGCTGCCTCGTTGCATTCTCCTTAACTTCATCCACGGTCTGAAATCTCCTCCCATTCAATTGCGATTTTAGCTTTGAGAAAAGCCAGAAGTCGCAGGGAGCCAAATCTGGGCTGTATGGGGGGCTGAGAGACCTGGGTGATGCGATGTTTTGCCAAAAGACCCTGCACGAGACGTGAAGAATGGGCAGGCGCATTGTCATGATGAAGCTGCCAGTCACCACTTGCCCATAGCTGCGGTCGTTTCTTCTTACCGAGTCCCTCAGCCGGCGAAGAACTTTGATGTAGTACTCCTTCGTTATTGTTTGGCCTGGACGAGATTAAGGAAAATGCGATGAGGCAGCTGATGGAGATCCCGAAAGAGGACTTTGCATACTGTTTTGAAAAGTAGAAGGGACGCTGGGAGAAGTGTGTGAGGTCCCAAGGGGAGTACTTTGAAGGGGACTAAAGCGCCATTGTCCTAGGTAAGCAATATTTTTTTAATAGTAAATGGCTGGATACTTTCCGGACAGACCTCGTATACACTGATTATCTTGTAGATATAATGATGATCAAACCTTCACATTATTTTAATAACCTGTTAAAGGACTAAAGTAAGCTTCTTTGTTCATGTGTATAGTGGTAATACCTGTCCTGTACAGTGTAACATTCCAAATAAAAGTCACTACTGCATTAATGACTTTCAATGTACTGTATAATGTAGCAACTGCACAAGTCATGACTATAAAATATTGATAAGAATATTAAAATAAAATGATTGAATAAGTTTTCATGAGAAAATATACAGGTACAGTACAGTACAGTATATGAAACTCATACCAATGTTGTACTCATGAGAGGAGCTTCCTTCCATCTAGTATCTTACAAGCCATAGATAATGTAGTACTGTATATGCAATCTCTATAGTCACGATTTGCATTAAAAAGACAAGCAGATACAGGATAGGGGATAAACATTGTTGTACTGGATGGTCGTACAATATGTGCACAATCTACAGTTTGTACATTACCTAATTATATAGGTTGTGGCTGTCAGGTTATGTGGGCAGGCATCATTTTTCATAGATTGACATAATTGCACCTAGTACTGTATGGTAAACTCCCAATTGACCCTTTCTTTTGTGGCACTGTTTTAGGCATGTTCTTGGCAGTACCTCAACACTCCACAACATATGTTCTTTCCTGGGTCACACTAGGATGTTTGTGAATATAGCAGTACTGTAACTGTGCACAATATTTCCATGTGCAAATGTTTGAACTGTACTGTATTAAGTTCCCTGTTCACAAAAACCACTGTTAGCAGAGGAAACAAACTGAAAGGGACACTGAGCACAAAGAGCCTATCACTGTAAGTGCTTGATAACAAAACATGTTAGCAAGTGTAGCTCACCCACATGTACAGACATATACTCAACATTAATTTGGGATAATAAGAAAGACCTCACTTAGTGGATTTAACCCCTGAAGGCTCCTATCAGTGGGCAAGAAGAATGAATTAAAACATTCAGATACATGTTGGACCATGTGGAATATTTGATGATGGAAAGAGATGGCTCACCAGTGGATTTTCATTCTTGATAGTTGTCCACTATTGGAAACTCACAGTGGATTGAAAGACTTCTGCTAGAGATAACTGATCAACAGAAGATTCACCAACTGGAGGCACTGCACTACCATTCATGTGTACACAATTACCAAGAGCTTTAACCACTTGATGTAAAGTATAACAATGCCTTCACAAGAAATATTACCATTCTTGTTTAAAATTGTACAGTACGTATATAAAACTTTTAGTCAATATCATTACAAATATTGTTTCTTCTCACAATTCAAATAAAATATAGATTTTTCTTGTCTTTCAAGACGTAAGATTCTAAAAAATTTTCAATATCAAATGAAAACCTTATCAACTTCCCAATAAAAATCCAGATATAATGACTAAACAGTTTTGTCAAAAATCTTCCATGAACCTAAACTGAACCATATCATAAATTAATAATAACCATTAAAGTCAATTTGTGTAAATTATATTGAAAACATAGTCTCTGTTGTTCGTCTCTTATAAACCATTAACATATGCACAAAAGAAACAGTCATAAAAGGTTTCAAAACTGAAGATATGAAACCTCATTCAGAGCCAAAAGGGCAGCTAGGTATTGAGAGTAGTGTTCAGTACAGTATTAGTGAGGTTTGGGGGGAGGAGACCAATTGGGTTGTAAGATGGTGGGGAGCAGAACAAGGGTTAGGCCAAGAACAATATGGGGTACAAGTTGAAAGAAATGAACTTAAAGATAAAAATCTGACAAGAGGCTGCACAACACTGAGAGCTGCCATCAGGTCATCAAGGTTAACTCATGCAAGAAAGGAAAAATGGCCATAAAGTAGTGATGATGATGATGGCCTACACATTGAACCAGAATCTAGGGGCTTGCACTATGAGCACTGACAACAATAATGAAAATAACTGTACTGTACTTGGTAGATGTTTCCTTGCCTTCTGGTGTAAGTTTACCGCTAATTCTGAGGTGACCATCTCTCCATTCTCCTAAATACTGGAGATAAAAACATCTACAGTATCATTTTCTACATTAGATTAAAACATCCTATGCTGTCTGAATGTCTTGTCGATATAGTAAGGGCCGCGATGTCCAATTCTTGTGGTTGTGCTCTGAATATCACCTACTTCAAGTACCTGTATTTAATTACCGGTAAATGTTCAACCGCCATATGGAAAAAGAAAGAATTAAGGCTTAAAGAAATTAATCAGTTGATAGGTTTTCTCTGGCCAACATTGTAATTCCTAAATTACCTATGACTGATCTACAGAAGCAACACCTGAGAGGCATTATCAATGCAATCACCTGGCAGTACTGTACTGTGTATGCAAATCACAAGTTATTGCATCATCTGGACAAATACATCCCTCATGGTAAAAGACAATTTATGTACTGAACTTACAAACAATCATGACAAGATGATTTAAAAAAAAGCTCAATCAAACATCCAGCCACTTTACTATTTTAACCTCAGACCTTTATTATTGGATGGAGAGGAGAACCACAGTACAAGTATAGTAATGTATGAAGTCAGAACCAACAGTGAAAAAATACGGCAGAGTTTAAGTAAAAATTGTGCAAGAAATAATGTGAAATGTCAACTGCAGGAGAAGGCACGGAAAGTAGGCAAAACCTCGATACCTTTTGACTGGTAATGTACATGATCAATATGGTCACACCCAAAGACAATAATACAGTATAGTTATCTTCAGCAAACTCTAACAACAAGTCCTCACCTCACAGTTCTCTATCCCAGTAGAGATGTAAACAGTACTGTACTGTATAGTGTACGGTACTGTGTCTTCAACATCATGGCCTCAGAAAATGTCTTACCAGTCAGTTTGTTATTTTTGTGGAATTGATAACATTAAACATTTGTGTATAATTATTTTGACATATTTCATTTTACTTAACCTCTTCACTAGGGAGACGGCATTTTTAATATTTTATTTCGTGAATGCAAGCCGATTTTATTCAGCTTAGAGGCAGGCATGTACACAAGGGACTATCTCTACCAACCCCTTATGTAGTGTTGAGTTGAGGTTAGTGCATCAGCATGAGGTTCTACTGGCCCATGTTTGATCCAAGGGCACACCGAGTTGGTTCATACAACAGCTCTGGTTAAATTCAACCCAAATGACCTTACATCAAACTAGTGGGCATCTCGCCACCCAACTGTGAGGGGGAGGTGCTTTGGGTTACATGCTGGAGAACTTGATCTGTTATTTACTACATGTTGCTCAATAAAAACATACAGTTCTGTACATGAAAACAAAATACACAACAGGCCCCAGAAATATGATCCAGTATATTTTTCACATTTTGCTGTACCTGTAGAGTATAAGCAATTAGCTGGAAAATATGATAAATTATGGTTCAACGTTGGCATGTAATGATATAATTAACGTACTACTGTACTTAATTTCACTTGAGCTCATTGGCTGACTAACTGTGTTACTTGATGGTTACATTTGCTTCTGGGTCACACCAAAGACCTTGACATGAGCAGCAAAAGTAAATGTAAAACTTTTCACATCTGTCAAATCTAAGTTTAAGAACTGATCTCATTGTCCTGAGAGTTGAGGCCTCTGATGACCTTCTCACCATTCACAACAAACTAAAAACTATTCAAAGGATCAATAAACATGGCTTTGTAAAACACAAAAGAACAACATTTGTAAACTGTAAAAAAGAAAGAAAAAACTTGAGCATGATATTTCAATCTTACAGTACAGGTACATGACATTACAGAAGGACTGTACATGTTCGTACGCTCGTATAGTTGTCCCCAATTCACCAAGCTTCGGTTTATGGAATTTTGAAGTTATGAAAAGATTTGTTGTCCCATGTTCTGATGTATGAATGAAACCCCAGTTTCTTTTCCTATTTTCATAACTTTCTCCTAAGTAATAATGAAATTCTGCTAAAATAATAGTTTTTTTTTTTACTATCAGTATGTTTACTTATTTCATTAACTGTATTCTGCAACACTCACGATGTTAAGTCTATAAATAAGTTTTCAGTATGTCATCATTCTCCTGCCATTACCATATAACTCACTAGACTTGTCTCCACCACACAGCCAGTTGCCCGATTGTCTAATTTCTCCTCATTTACTCTCATGTAATACGTGAAATATTAAATAAGGGAAACTTATTCTGCACAGTATTCTTAGCTTTCATACGGCTAATTATGTACAATAAAGGTGTAGAATTGTAGGTGTTTACTATTGGTTCATAATTATTGTCTACACCCAAAAGTTTCATTAAAATATAATGTGTAGCATTTAGTGGCATTTTTACTTAACAGTATTTGGGTGAAGTTATTTTTTCCATATGAACGTAGTATCTCGGCATTTAACGTGGGAGTCTATAGAAAAATGTGTTTAAATTTACGAAAAATCTATATACAACTGGTCTCTCAGGAACAGCACCTATTCATAATTCAGGGAATACCTGTACAGCATTGAAAAAATAATTATGTAACATTCAAACTTACAAAAAGTATTCAATATTGTTGCAGAATTTTCAAGCCTTCATTATGTATATGTATGGTAAGTGAGTTATGGCTAATTCATCAGGATTAGGCAATGCAAAGACTGACCTGACATCACTAAAGTAATGGCAGTTATACGTATATCAAGCTAAAAATTCAACAGTCTATACCCTTGAGAGATTGTCTTTTAAATCTAAGTGAAGAATATAGTGGAACCTCATTAACCCAGCAAGGAAGGAAACAAGTCATTATCAGATTATAGATCTTTAGTGTATGGCTGCCTAATGCTTCCAAACATTGCCTAAATTTACTAATGTTTTTTACGTACTGTAGCCTATATAGCATCACTACACTCATCATTGGACAGTTGTTTCTGATCAGAAGCCATTATGAGGAATATAAAACAAACTTATTATATTGGTGTAATGGCTGAACGTGTGTCTCTCTACCAGGAACAGTGACTATGGGGAGGGGAGCACTACAGCACCAGACTAGATGTTCCAAAGTTTGAGTTTCTAGGAATATATTAGAATTTGTGAGATTTTGGAAATCATATACATTTTTAGAGATTTAGGATTATGAAGACTGCTGGATCATCAAGGTTCTGCTACATCATAACTTGGAACATTAAAATATCAAAAGGAAGTTGTGAAGTGTCAGTGGATTATACTAAAAGAATCAGAGACTGTGTACGTAAGTTCCTGAAAGAGTTTGGATGAATCAGTGATGACATTGTAGTGGACATCAATTTAGTGCTAAGTGATAGATATTTAATGTATTCAAATACTGTAATGTAAAAATCTTGTGATATTCTGTTTTTCATTCATCTGAGTTGAAAACACATAGGTTTACTCTGTACATTTAGCTTCTCCTTTCAATCTGCTTTTTTTCTGATTTTCCTTAGAAGGCTAATAAAAATATTCCATAAATAATTGCCAAGAAAAAAAATATACCTTAAAAAAAGAGATCCCTTAACATGCCAATTCCTTTCACACTTTACTAGGTACCATATACAGTAGTAGTACAGCACTGTCAACCTTCCCCAGACTTACTCATGGTTTTAGATACGGTATATTTCTGGCTCTACAGTACCTTAGAAGCAGTCTATATGAAACCTTTAAATGCTTAAAACTAACACTAATTTCACAAAAATTTTGCTCAAGTGCTTAAAACATATTATGCTATACTAATTTTACACAAAAACTATAATTACCGGTAAAAAGTTCTGAATCAAATTGGCTAACAGTGCAATAAGGGAAAATACAATATAAGTAATCACATTCACTTTGGTAAAGAGGCAACTGTCTCACCATATCCAAACACTGTACAGTATCTAGCTCATTCTTGTTTCTTTGACCTATTACCAGGGTTGGCAAACAATATGACACACAAGAAAATGAAAAGAGGGAGTAACACAAGAAAATGATGAGAATTCATTGATTAAAGTAAAGTTGTGGTGTAAGTCCCGAGGTCTCGTGAAAATGGAGTGAAAAGAGGCACTTGACTTGTTGTGACCACAAGCTCATCATGCAGGTTGTAGGGAAGCTGGAAGTAATCAAACATATGTGGCCTCCCTAAAGCATCGCAAATACTGTGGAGAAAATACAAAACTCTTTAGTCAATCAAAATCCAAATAATGAAAAAGAACATTACTGTACCTTTCAATGTAAAGCAAATGTGTAGATGTTACTCAAAAATCTATTAAATTCTGTTCAATTAATTTTCCTTCAGTCTATTCACTTTTTCATGAATGGGAAAATGAAGTTGGATTAATATAAAAAGTAAAAAAAAATCATTATAATGGCAACCCTTTTAAAGCAAAGAGAGAAGGACTAGCAAATGGTCAATTAAATAAACATCTTCCTGTCTCATGTTAAATTTATATCCATTTGATAAGGCTGAAGTAAATTATTAATTAAGAGAGCTAGAAAGGTTATAATTTAGTTCTGCAATTAAAGTTGAGGAAGAAAAGGAGATTCCATCATATAAGTTATTCAATAAATCAGGCCACCTTGTGTACAGTACAGCCTTGTGACCAGTAATGCACCCATACCAGTAGTACACGAGAGGTAAAATAATCACTTCCGTCGTGACCTGTCAACAAGAAACTCACTTGTAACGTCTCTGTAATCATCTCTATTATAAAAACGTCGATGGAAATGGAATCCACCACAACTTGTTAAGCCATCTGGCAAAACTCGACCTTAAATGTTACTTACATCACTAATAGAAGCATATTCATGTACATAGCTCAACATGCACAACACACCACACACTTTCTTCAACAATTTTTTTTTGTCATTTTACACACAGGAATAAATACTACTGTATACAGAAACTGTACATGCAGAGAAGTATATAAAAAGAAATACTGCACTCGTTCAAACACATAAAATTACCTAAAAAAACTACATCCTAATGTAAATGATACATTTTTAATACAATTCTTTCCATTTATTAAATACGGTATTAAAATTCCAAGTAAAAAAGAAAAGACAAATTATACTGACAAATAATCTCTATATTTTCCATACATTCCATTACTGTATTTCATCAGAGGTTCAATGTTGTTACATACAGTATTCAGAAATAAAATGATAAAACAAAGTGAAAATCATCTATTCCCATATATACTGAGATTGTCAATAAAACTCTTATAAGTATATCTCTTAATATGACAATGACAGTTATTGACGACAAACTTCTACATAGAAAAGCCAACCCTCGTTCATAAGTACCTAGCCAAACGAGGCTCCAATGACTGATGATCAAGGGAGGAGTGAGTACCATCGATGACTACAGTGCTAAATGACCCAGACGTTACAGTCCTGGGTTATGTCTGACCAATTAGTAACCAGATCATAAAGTGACCTGCAGATGTAACCTATCTAAGAGACCAAAATTTGACTATGGAATCTACTTCTTGTTAAACTGTACAGTACTGCACTAACATTGTCAGAATATTATGTTCAAGAGGAGGAAGAGACCAGTAGCTGCTGTACTACTAGTCTCAGCCATGACAGTTTACCACCTTATCAAGTTGACATTTTTGTTCAGAATGACGTACAAAAAACTGTTGTAAATATAAAATAAAAACTGGATACATGTACTGTAGTGTATAGAAATGGATCCAACATCATCAACTTGTTATCTGTCAACCATAAAACATTTGCACTCTATTAAAGAAGAAATTATACTTCTTTATTCTTTAAAAAAATGTAAGATAAAATACAATAATGAGTTTATTACTATCCCACCTTTCACAAGTTACTCAAGTATGTATAATAGTTTTCATACAAACAGAAATCTTGTGGTAAATTAAGTTTTCATATTTGTATCTGATTTTTTCTCCTATTTTTCAACACTATTAAGCTTACTGTTTTATATACAGTACAGTATGTGTGTGTGTGTGGTGTAATGTGACATGATGTGGTGATGTGTGGTGTAATGTGGTGTGATGTGGGTGTGCCATGTACAAATTATGTTTTTCCAGTAGTTGATGACACAGAAGAGATAGTGCTATAGGAAGTGATAGTTGTTAATACAATGATCTAAGACATCACTAAGAGGAGGAGGGATGGTGTGACTGGTTTAAAGCTGCAGCAAGACAAACAATAATTTGTTTTCCCTTGTGATTTAACCCTGTTAGTTTATACACGGAAATACAGGTACGAGACCGTTTATCTGCCTTCCAGGTATCGTTAACGCCCCAAAAACTTAAAATCAGCGTTAAAAGTTATTCCCAGGCCGAGCGAAGATATTTCCAACTATTCCCCACCTGTGACCTATATGTTAGGTTATGGCTATTTTTTAACTCTTAATTTTGGGTACATAAACATTATGTAATTTTCTTTACTCAGTTATTTGCACACACACACGCACTCATGCACACACAAGGATGGACGCAATCCAACATACAGAAAGTGCAAAAAGAACTAAAATAAATAATTATTATCAGGCTTACATCCGTGGAGAGGTCGGTGGGTCCGCGGTGGAGCACTGTTGCTAAGGTCACTGTTGCGTTGATAAGGTGAGTATCAGGGACGACTATGACAGTTTGTACACTAACTTGTATTATTTTTGCTCTTTTTTATGTTTTCATTATTACAGTATTTATATCCTTTTGTTATTACTGTTTATATGCCTACAATTTTAAGTTTTAATGTTACAGTGTAAAGTTACAATTACTTTTAGGGGTGAATCTTGTAATCTGAACAGCCAGTTACAGAGGGTTTACTGCACATTTTAAGCCTGGTGCTTTAAACTCCGGAAAAAACCTATTGAGCAGCCCCCAGGTCTCAAGCATGGGATAAATGGTCCCATATCTGTACACATACTAACAGGGTAAAGTCACAAATGATCCTAAAACTCATATGTAAGTACAGAATCTTTATGTACTGAGAGAACAGAATAAATTAAGATGCTTAACATATACAGATGATAGTTTAAAATTCTACTAAAATGAGTACAGTAGAAAGATGAACATATAAAGAAATTTATATAAAATAAAAATGAGATGACAGTGTTTGAGAAAGGGTTGTTGAGTGTAGATCAGATTGAGGAAACAATCACATTTAACATGACACGTTTAATATCAGATGTTAAAAGAAGTTAATGCAAGAGAAAATGAAAGATTATCATGAGAGGAAAACTTTGTCAAAATGTGTAGTGCAACCTTTCATATTATGTGCTTCTAAATCACAAGTCAACAGTCAAATGGTAAACAATGAAGACGAGAGAGTGGGAGTAGCCAATACAGAAGCAGATGAAATATTGTGTTGTCATGAAAACATGCTTTAAATAATTGAGGAGAGCAAGATAGACTACTTAAGACAGACTGAGGAGAAATAGACATAAAATTAAAAGAATGAACAAGAGATGGACAACAAGTGAAAATCTGTGCATCTTGGTGGAGGGTTCTAGACAAACAATCACTGGCTAAAGGTGTGTGGAATGGCTCTACACAGACCATCCAAAATTCCCAACAAAAACATGTTTCTTTGTTCAGAGAGAAAATGAAATAAGGCTGTCAGCCACATATCAGGCAATAGACACAACAGTGATTTGCATAATTATTAATCTTAAGTTTGGTTTGAATTTAAAATCTTGTTTACTTGCAAACTTTTTTACATATAAAGTTCACCTGAAGAACTCCAATTTAAGTTTCTCATACATAATACAGTACCCACATTTCTGCCACCTAGACACTAATAAAAATCTGTCTTCAAAATTACATAAAAAATATTAATAATTACCTTTGTTATCAGGTCTATTAGTCTTCTCTCAGTCCAACTTCACTTCTCATGTCCTCTTCATACTCATTTCAACTACATTTGTCATAAAGAACTCAAATCAGTAAAACACCTTTTGTACTAAGAATTATAACAGCTGAACACTGACTTCAGGCAAAATAACCCACCATCAACAGAAATTTTCAGCATACAGCAGAAGTACAGTCCCCAGAAGAGTATCGTTACATTTTCCGTCGCTACAATTTGAAACGATAGACGAAATGCTTTGATATGATCCCCAGTGCATCATCATAAATTGGTATGCCTGCTGGCCTTATCAGCACCAACTAGAGATGGAGGGAGTCGTCCTTGTATGACATACTAGATACTTCAGTATAACAAGAAATCCATTAAGCTATATTAATGTATGCATCGTTCAAAAACGTATACAGTATACTCGTTCATGTTCAACCGTTGAGAAACAGGTCAAGTAACATAGCTCGGAAAGCCTCTAATCACATCGACCTCTTGGCTAACGATACTTTTTGGGGAGACTGTACACATGCAGAGTTCACACTACATAGTTATCACCTCTTCTAACTCTATTCCATAATTATTTACTTGTCATCTTCTCTGCTGTGCCTCTTTACTTCACACTTCTCTAATGACCTTAATCCTCACCTTAATACAAAATTTATTTTTTCATTTTAAAATTCAATGTTCTGCTGAACTAAATTGCACAATGATATTTTTCCCACATCATAAAATGGCAATTTTACCCTTGAATGGAGCATGACAATCATATCTACACAATCTGTTTCCTTTAATTATTTTACACACTTCCTAATTCTAAATCACATTGCATTTTATCTTACATCTTATCTTTTACTCCTGTCAAAACTGAAGGCAACCAGTTTAGGCACCAAGACCTAAGAACAATAATCCAGAAACTATCTAACAACATCTACTGTACATGATTGGTAAGTTATAAGAGATCCTATTTGACACTTGTTTATTGACAAGACAATAACTCATGTCCTTCATACACTGTCTTGTGATCAGTACAAGCTTCTCCTCACACTGGTTATAATCCACCACTAACAAAGCATCAACAAACAACAGTATACGCAGCTCCCAGATCTTACAGCCATTCCCTCATTACCACTTCAATCTTGTCCCATTATTTTACTCAACAATACAAAATAGAAACCGTGGCTTCTTTTACCTACCAGTACAGTAATCAGTTATAGTTCTTCATCTTCTTATATCTGGTCACAAACATTTTTATAATGCTATCATCTTAAAGAGTTTTTCCTATAAATAATAATCAGTATATTTCATTAAAAAAAATATTCAGGTTTACAGTATTTTAACATAATACCATGGACCTATAATAAAAAAATAAATAAATAAAAGGGTAGCATTTATGAAAACAATATTCATGCAATTATGACAGAAAAACAACTCCTTGCTTGCCCACACTGTCTATGGAAATCCTGTAATATGAACACAAATCTGGATGAGTCACTGCCCCGAACTCATATATATCAATTAAATATGCCTTTCCCTGTTACCTTAAGTAATGTACCTCCATATACTGTACAGCAAAATTAAATCTAGTGCATCATTCTTTAACTCCTAACATCAGACACCTCCACACATTTTGAGCTGTTGAAATGTATAAGTGAGACAAAATATTAAGTGAACAGTAAAATTAAATTTGTTTATAAAATGATTATTATGGCAACAACAAATGTACTTTGTCTGGAATACACTTTCATAGTAAGGTTTGTATGATGTGAATCTGCCCAAATTAAAAATAATTTGTAACCTAACCTCACTCAAGTTAGGTTATATTGCAAGTTATAAATAAGTTAAGTAAATGCACATGTGATAAACCGCTGAAGCATTTCCCACAGCAGCTACTTTCTCACAATGAATAACTGAATAATTCATTATTTTGACGCTCACTGCCGCTTAACTTTCTCAAATTAAGGAGGGATGACGACATATAATACTAATAAGGCATTACTGTACCTTTAAAATAATCACCATCATCATTATCATCATCACCACCACCATCAAATCATAACACAATTTCTAAAACAAAGAGGGTGACATTTATTCCAATCTGATAACTTTATATGCGAGTCGATCAATATTGCCATAAGCAGTCGTAATTCTTCGGATCACTCGTGCGTCACAACTGGATCATCAACAAGCATTAAAAATTCCACTGATTTATACCACAATTTATTTTCTATGTCGCTATCAGCCTCTGTCACACATAAAAGATATACAGAGCAGATCCATGGTGAATTATCACATCCCTGACTGGCTCCATGTCAATAAACTCTGCTCCTACACTGGGAACACTTGACAGTACAGTACTTTAAAATAACACCAAAACACACAAACCTGGGAACCAATATGCACTTAATTCTTAATATTGATTTAGTAAGAAAATCAAACCAGCCTGTAATTATTTAATATTAGTGAGCATTAACACTGAAGACCTACTGCAAGTCAACCATCTGTAGCAACGATTATTTTATCTTTTTCTCAACTGTAAACACAAAAGATCTTCAACTTCAGAGCTCCTATAAAAGTATCATAATGGCAAACTGGTATAATTTGTTACATGAACCTGACTTTCATAACAAGCTCAAATTGATCCTTAAAATGTAAATATTACCAATGTACACAAAATATCCTTTGAATACTCACAACTCTAATTCACTAATAAGTATACACACTTCTTGTTGATGAAATATCTTCAAATCCTACGAGTAGAAAATGACACTGGTTTGGGTCCGTCACTTGGTAGCCGTGTTTTGTCTCGTCCTGTGTCTCGTGAGTATAAGCTTAAGTATTATATCTCTAAGGCGCATTATTACTGAAGTTGTCAACATGACAAAAAATAATATACAATTCATATTTTGGATTAATGAACAGAGGTCTGGACACAAATCACTATGCATAACAGGGAAAAATGGTAATCCCGTCAACTTAATGTGTGACTTCACTTCATGGGTTTCACGGCACACTCATCAACCCTGTGGACGAACAATGCTTTCCAAGAAGGAAAGATGTTATATGTACAGTGGTGGCATGTGGAGCTGACAAACAATGAATGATGAAGTTGAAACAGATGAATAAATGATTGGATTTAAACAGCCACACATAACAACAGTGGATGAGCAGTTCTGGCAACCTAAGGAGCCTACTGTGATTCATACTCTTACAGTGATCCACATATACAGGCAGGAATTCTTATGAACAATACCATACTTCAGAGATGGAAAAATTCATAAGGCAAAAATTAATTCCCTGTTTATGGAGGTAAACTCTGCCAAATGAAATATTTTCTTGCACTGACACAGTGGAGTTCATTTAGAGCAAAGACCTCCTTAGGAGTACAAGTCCTCTCCTTTTGCTGATTGCCCATCCTGTGGAAGACAGAAACTGGAAAAAAGAATGAGAGAGTGTTGTAGCAATGGAGAAATCCTCTTGAAAGGAGTGTTCTTCTTGAGAAGACCTCTGCCTTAAGGACAGATTTAGGAGCAAAGTAGAAACTCCACTGAGGGACTATTTGGTTCAGGAGGAGCAATCTCAGGTGATGTAACTTGCACAGATGATTACACCCATCTGGCAAAAGGTCCCACTCACAAAGGAATGATTCACAGATAGATTTGGATTCATCTAGTTGTCTGTCACTGTGCATATGACAAAGATGTCCATTTCACACTGTGTGAATCAAAAGATGTTTTTGGTAATGGTGATGAGACACCAATTCCTTGCACTAGCTTTGTGGCACTAATATCCACATGGCGTCACTTGAACTTAGCAGCACCAGCAACTAAGAACACGCCACAAGCGACGAGATTAAAAGTTTGTGGCACACAGGATTGTCTCTGCACTAAACAGCTGCACCATTGCTCAGGAACATATGGGATGTTGGAGATTCAGACTCCCTCCCTGAGGATAAAGAATAAATCCATGAGAGATTTCTGATCTTTTTTTTTTAACTTCTATCATCAAATATTATAACCTTTTAATGGCATACTGTCTGTCCTCCTGGATTCAACATTGTTCCATCAGCACCTATTCATCCCCTGCTCTGGACATCTGCAAGAAATTATAACACTAATTAGAGCAATACATCCATTTGTCTCAAGCATTTTACATATTAAATAAGTAATGCAGCACCAAGATGTTTTCATTACTGTACTAAACTTTGATTAACACCGAGCCTTGATTCATACTGTTACAAAAGAGAGAAGTACAGTACTGTATAATAATTTACAGTACAATGAAAATCTTTGAAGACATTCTTTGTTAATCATTTACGCTACAGTAATAGTGAACAACTTGGTATCCATGCATCATGTATTTCTGTGCAATACAGTATACTGTACACAAAATGCCAAATTGCTCAATTCCACAATCAATGTCAAAGCCTCTTGAATATAAGATCTGGGCAAAGATTATAAGAGATTATCTTTATTACAGGATGATGTATTCTTATAGAGTAAAAAAAGCAGAATCACCATGACAATAACAATCTTACCATTATTCCCACAAACATTACACACACACACACACACCCACAGAAGCACTATATCAATTAATCATCAAGGTCGGGACCAGAAAGAATCAGATTCAAGAATTTTCTGAATTTTGGAAATAATAGACCTATAATAGACATAAAATATTAAATAAAGTAAGGGAAAATATGCTGAAGGGAGTGTACTGTACAGTTCCCAGATGACGCCAGAATGAAATATTATGTACGTATACAGCACACACAAAAAATAAATCTCCGAGACTCACAGTGAGTCTTCCACGGTGAAGGTTAACCCCGCAGGTACGAGAACACCAACTAAAACCAAGATACTGTGGTAATATTCTTGGAAAATAACTTATTTCTGACCTCAAGAATAAAACAACTGGGGCGGGGGAATACCTGTAGTACCTTTACTTATTCAGTCTTTTTCTAAGAGATAAAGTAAAGAAAAAGTCACAATAAATTTCTCTGCCATCTGTGGTGAGAGTTTATATTCTATTTATTCACTACATACTGTATTGTGTCTCCCTGCATAAATATGAATGTTGAACTTGTTTAGTTATTCAAGAGGAAATAAAAAAATATTGTTCATGGCTGCAGATCTGCCAGCTGCTGCAATTGCCTGTTTCACTACTGTCTGGTGATATTAATTCATTTGTTCTTATACAACTGTTATTTACCTTGATTTTCTTTGATAAATGTGTAATAATTCAAGAGTTGTGAAGGCAAGAGTGATGTAGCACCTTTATCCTAAAGTGACAGATGAAGTTGATGATGATGGTTAGAGACCCAGTGTACTCAGGTGGTGTGAGGAGGATAGAGAATAGTCATCCGTGCTCTTTTCTGCACCATCTCTAGGAATCCTCATGTAGAAATTAAGGAAGACTTGACAGGGAAGGCATTTGGGAAGTATGAAGGCTATGTAAATGTTCTT
Organism: Homarus americanus; assembly: GCF_018991925.1. Lineage (NCBI taxonomy): Eukaryota > Metazoa > Arthropoda > Malacostraca > Decapoda > Nephropidae > Homarus > Homarus americanus. Next base: position 2,125,812 of record NW_024724693.1, read on the forward strand.
ACATTCTTATACACAGAGTCCAAAGGGTTTAAAACAGCAAAGGTTGTGGTGACAATAAGTGGAAGATTGTACGACCATACTGATGTATCCTTCTTAACTTCTATTATGATGCCAACAAGTGTGGTAGACTTCACAACCTGGAGGGTGTTGGGGCCCAGTGAGAAAGAAGGAAGCAAAATATACTAAGAAAAGGCAAGGTTAAACCAACACAGCCATGGTCTTGGTATGGTTGATGGTGACATGGTCAGCAATGATTCAACTCTGAAGGCTGCTCAGGGTACTACTGCAACAAGAGACATGTTGTGGAGTTGTCAATATACTGTACAGGCAGACCTCTTATGATGGAGCCTCATCTAAAGTATTTTCACTTAACAGACATGAACAAATACAGTACTAATTTAATGATTGTAATAGTAATGCACCCCCCCCCCCCAAAAAAAAATTCCCATCAAGCATAAAAAAACCAACGAACCTATTTGCAGTCATCTTTGTTTACATCCTCTCAGCCAATCAGCACTCGTCTAATCAATGTGTACAGCCTGCCAAAACTCATGTCGGTTAAGGCTTTGAATTTTGTTCTTTTTCATAATCTCTTGTGTGTGTGTTAAGTGAAAAGTTTAGTTCCTTCGTGTGTGGAAAACAGCCTACAAGAGAGAGTGTTGATAAAGCAGCCAAACTGACCAGAAAAGTCATTAATATGGAGAGTTGAAGATGTGGGTCAGTCACTTGGCTTAGCTCCCTCTACCACTAAAACAATACTCCAACAAAATTTACAGTGTTGATTATATTTATGTTACAAAACCATCTTTATCTATAAAAAGCCATAATAACATCTGTAGAACCATTACTAATACCAAAGGAAGCCATCGTGTAGCACTAGGAACAGACCTCTACCTAAAGTGTACTCCCAAGGAACATATCTTGTTTGTCGTAAGAGGTCTGCCTGTACTGTACTTCCAAGGAGGGGGAATATCCTTCAGGGGATTATTAATTGGATGAGGAAGTACAGAGATCCCATCCTAGTGGCCTGGGGACATAGCAGGTAAGTGACTCAGTGGTGGAGATGGACTCTCAGCAGCATCCACCAAGAACCTCTGTAGGCCATGACATGAGACTTCCCAAGATTCCACAATAGATGGATTTTTTTTTTCTGATAAAGATGTTGTGGCTGGTTTATTCATATGTTTTGTACAAGTTTACGAGGGCTCTTGTGGATCGTGAAGTACTGTACGTTTGAGTTAGCGGAGTGGTAACGACTCTCACCTTTCAGTACACGAGGCTGTGTTGGGAAGGACGCACTGTTTTGGGGGGATTACGTTCTGGAATTTAGTCTCAGTTACAGGTGTCAGGGGTCCTTGGAATCCAAAGACTTGTTCACTGCATTAAAATTACACAATCCATGCATAAGGTATGTGGTATCCCTCCCACCAAAGAGACCAAACTGGATGTTATTTACCCATCCCTGGAGTAGAAACACTTTATTTTTATGGTAGCCTGAGCACCTCATAGTCACAACACCCAAAGGAACTCTCTTTAGCTCTAAGAGTAAACACAGGCTGATCTTATAGAGAATTCATCTTACAGTTGTATTATGATTTTGTCAGATAACTTTTAAAAGGATAAACCTCTTTACAACTTGTTTCCACTTTACCATTGGAGCCGGCGTTTGTGCCATTTTGAGTTGACGCTGTTCCCCGGTACTGTGGTGCAGGTCCCCATATCCGAACGGTAGCGTCGTCCGACACAGACGCCACCATGGCAGGGTAGCGAGGGTTCCACGTCACGCAGTTGACCGTCCGAGTGTGTCCGACGAGGGTAACCACCGGCAATTCTCTCCGGTGATGCCAGATGTAAACCTTATTGTCTAAAACAAAAGTTGTGATGGATAAAACACTATCTCAGATTACATACTGTACAATCAAGACAATTCTTAGATTTCAATTTGAGTAAATTTAGAAAATGCATAATGATGTGTAGTAAACCAAGCTTCCAGTACAGTAAATATGTTGTACCCTCACAACAGCCCACTGTAATGTACTGATTGATAAAATATTCCTTCTATATTTGAATCCAAACTTGTGAAATAGATCATTCAGAGACTAACCTTCACTTCCAGATGCCACGAAGTCCTGATTATCTCCACCAAAACACGAATGTATCGTGAAGTGACCCTGAGTCAGGCCTCTAAACTTTCGAACTAACGTTCTATTGCGTAGGTCCCACAAATGAACACCCTGATTCGCCACATTAAGTAGAGCATAGTTGCCAGTATTATCAAGGGTGAAGGACATTATGCTGTGGTCCTCTTGAATGCTGTAAAGAATTGAGAATTTATATGAAATTTCAATGGACAAAAATAGTTATAACTTAAGGAGGCACTAAAAGACAATTGTCAGTAGTACCTACCATATAAATTATAGGTACATTCCATTCTTGATTAATTACTTAAGTATGAGATGCAACTTTAATAAAGCATGTGGCGATCTGGACACTGAGCTACCCAGGTCCACACTCTACCTCCAGCACACTTACTCTACTCACTCCGCCTCCTCAACCAACCTTCACCACCCTCATCCGTGAGTATTAAATTATTTGTTCGACTTTCATCAGGTTTTCACATTGTTATATTTGGTGAACTTTTTCCCCAAAGAACTTAACTCTCCCCCACCCCAACACATTATTTCCATTGGGAAATTTTTTTTGTTTAATGTTATTTCATTTATGGTCACACTTTTCAGGAATGCATACATAACCTTAAGCAGGGAACCAGAGTCTAAGCTGAAACTGGTAAGATTATAAAACAGGTGTACAGGGGGTATATCTTTATCTAAAGTTACTACTTCCTGTACTGTACTTACATATTATGGTCCTGCACCTCATCAAAATGGTATCCTCTGATGCGATGATGTGTATCTGAAGCAAGAACTGTTTTTCCATCATTTTGTATAGCCAGACACTGTACTCTGACCCCTTCCCAGGAATCAAGAATGTGGCCTTCTAGATCACACTGATAAAACTGTCCTCGCATGCCACCACACACAAACTTCCGTGAATCCTGTGAGAAGAATAAGTGAAGCCAAATGTCAGTCACTATCTTACACAGTCACATAAAAAATATTACTGCATTTATGTCTTCATATAAAACTGTTTCCCTTATTAACACACTTAAAATCTAAATTATTATGATGTTCAACCGAGTTACTTGTACAGTATTAAGCTAAATTCTTGACTTTTAAGAAAACCAACGGATGCAGCACCTTATGCCAAGCAGCACAAGTGAGGGAATCATCTGGAGAATTAGACACCTTGCAGATCTGCTCTCCACGTTCCGTATCCCAAACCTATAACACGAAAAATACTCTTTTATATCGGTACAATAAAAAGGAAAGGACCGACACTTGCAAAATATATACCTTTTCATTACAAGGAAAGAATAAGAAATGTGGCCAGGGAAGTCTTATCACTCAGGTTGGTACAGTAGTTGCTTTTTACCTCCAAATCAAATGTGTTAACAGATGGTTGACACGTTACAACCTTCCAATGAATCAGATTTGAAGCATGCTGCCTGAAGCACTCAGAGCAAAAGAGTGTTGAGCAGTTTTGAACCATACTAAGCCAATCCAGGATCACAGGTGTCATGCCAATGTTGGAATCAAGCACAGGGAGGAGGGCGAGACCAAGTTGTATACAGTACTGCACTTATTCTCCACTAACCAAAAAGAGTCACTGCACAAGCACTGTTTGTCTTTGAGGCTTGGGAACTGTAAACCTAACCCAAGCTGACAGAAGGAGCACCCTTAAACTCTATATAACCTCTAATATGTGTTGGCTCTAACTTATATCTAAGATCGAGGCATAAAGTTTTATTAGCATAAATAATAAATACAAGCCCATCATGTAATGAAAAACATATCTGTTTAAGTCAACATTTCTTAAGCAATAATCTTATCAACAAACTACATCTCAAAATTATTTAACCGGCATAACCAGTAATCTCACCCTTAACCAAACCAATTGGTCTGCAGCCAGTCTAGCTAACACACGATTTTCAGATACTTGAGGATAATTTTCTTAAACAAAAAAAAAATGCTTCCCAGATTTGTTATATTACACCCATGTAAGAACTGACCATCATTGAGGTCAAAACAACCAACATAACTGATCGATCCTCAACTCCCATGTTGTACGAGAGTCAGCGCCGGGTGACTCGTGTACAGTAAACCTATTATGGACACAGTCATGTTAAGTTACAAAAATATCTGCTAATACAGAAGCTACACTTTTGACAACATTTTGACCTATAACCAACCTGGGACTTTAACCTAGAGACTTGAATTTGGTCTTCTTCACACTGAATCAATAAATGTGTTTCATAAATTATCAATTAGATAAGTTTAGTTGCTTTCGTGATATGCCACAGAAAACCTTTGCAAAGAAGCAATAATCAGACAAACTGGTGCAGCGAGGAGTAGCCAATGGGAGGTTTTCCACTAAATGAACGTTAAATTCTACAGAGGCAGTAAAAATATAATACATAACTCCTAACATGTTAATATAGTAATCATCACACATACACACGCCCAACAGCCATGATTTGCATTAACATGATAAATTAATACAAAATAGGGAGTAAACACTGTTGTAATGGTTGGTTGTACGACACATGCACAGTCTACAACTTGAATACTGTATTGCCTTATCATAGTTCAAGGTTGTCAGGTAGTGTGCATAGTTAATAATCAGTGGCCTAGCTCTTGTAGTCTTCCCAGATGACCCTTTCCTTTGTGGCATTGTTTTAGGCATTTTATTGGAGCTAAAACACTTAATTTTTACAGAATATGAACATGATATTTCAACAAGCAAATATTCAACCTATGTTAAAGTCTCCTCATAGAAACACTCACTATGAGAAACTTAAGTCAGAAACACCAACCATAAAGCCTCCTTCCTACACAAGCCAATCAGCATGAGAACTGTACTGCATAACATAACTCACTTGGTTTATGAGCACCACTCACCTGCAACATTTATTTTTGATAACAAACAAGAAAGGCTTAGCAGAGCTTACACATGATGGCTCTCATTAGCAAACAACAAAAACAAATAAAAGAGCTCAGAAGCATGCTAGACCATGTGGAAAATATGATAAAAGAAATGAAGAATTGATTCTGAAATCCAATTTTCCAGCAGAACTTTACCACCTGTTAGCATGAGGCAGTGCATGGAACTTATGAAGGGGACATCAATCACAACATCTTCCTGCAGGCTGTTTTGGAGGGTCTAGGAGGGTAGACTAACCCCCAGCTGGCAGCTGGGGTTGATCTTACAATTGCCCATCCCTCCCCATCACAGATATCACCCTGAAAAGGGAGACTGGCTGCAAAGGTTGCCCTTTACAAACAGGAGATAGATATATAAAGTCAGCCAAGACAGCACACCTAATGCGGCCACCATCTTCATTACAGAATCAATCTGCTATTTACACCGGTATCTAATTTCCCACTGACTACCCAAACACCCTAGGGAGAAGGGCAGGGGTGTTCTCAGCCACCTGCCTACAGACTTTGCTAGAAAACAGGATTTCAGAATCAATCCTCCATTTTTAGCTTGATGCCATTGCTAATACAGTACCAAGAGCCAGTTAGAAAGTGGGAGGAGGTGGTACTTTCAATACTGTACTCCAAGGACGAGGCAGACAAAGTGTTTCAAATTGTACAAAAGAGAGTGAGGACTGCAACCTCTAACTCTTGTGTAATGTACACAGTTGCTCGATGTTATACTGAAACCTCAGAGATAACAACAATAAATGTCCCCAACAATCTTAGGTAGCAGAAAGCTTCATAAGTACAAAGTGTGGAGGTATGTAAAAGATGGCTGATATAAACAGAAAAAATATGTTTTAGGTACAAAAGAAGTCGTACAGATGGGAGAAAACTGTTCACTGTCATGTAGTCTGAAGACCACATACAGTATAAGTATTATAGTAAAATCATTGTACAACACACAAAAATACCGTTCTACAAATTACAGCAAACTGCTGAACACATCATTTACAGGTGACCTTGGAATTCAAAAAGTCCTGAGGCAAGAACTGGAAGCACAGTACTATTAAGTGAGGCACACATCAATACTGCACAGAATGTCAAAAAATACAAGGTAACATGATTGTGTCAAAAGCTAATGGTTTCCCTCTCATATAGTTGTTTAAACATTAATTTGGTCTAATTTCCATCTATTCTTTAACGTTTCATGTAGAGTTATTACTGGTACGTAATAGATTTTCTCGTACCCTTTAAACCCCACTCCATGATTATATATATAATACGTAGTAGTAATTTTTTTAAACAATTATAAAACACATTCACTGACAATTAACCAAGATGGCAAAGTGACCAGACCACCAGGAGGGCATGTGTCATGGTGGAGAACAACCTTGGCCTTATGGATGACCACACCATCACCCCAGTAACCTTCACTTGGGAGCTTACCACTAGTTCAGCAGCTTCTTCTTGTAAACACACTATAAGTTTAGAGCTATCTGGACTCCAGGCAAGGTAAACAACACCGTACGAATGACCGTCTAAGGTGAAGCGTCTTGTGACTGTCAGGGTCTCCTGTGTGGGAAATGAAATGATTCAGTGCAGTGTATCATAACCAGGGATGGCTCAATTAACTGGTTAAGTTGATTTGGGCATCTCACCTATTAAGTTAACCAATATTTTGAAAGTTAACTACTGTGCTGTATTTACATCAATTAATATGAAAAGTTAACTAATTCAGATAATAAAGTAAATTCTTGACTTTTTGGGAAGTACAAGTAGTGTGAAGAAGCACTTTTATATTTAATCACTGGTGACAGTAGTGATACATTATCTATCAATGCTTATATACTACAACTTTCATTGTTGTGTGTATGTGTCTCAGAACACAAAATATGTAATGTTTATACAGTATATAGAGAATAATTTACCTTTTGAGCTACTGTACAATTATTTACATTAGTATATTGTAAATAAATTCCAAGCAGCCTAGGTGGCCTTGATATGGCTTAGTACTGTATAGTGTTTTAATACAACACTGACCACTATTGGTTTAAACCTACAGTACCTAAATGAGAGAGAGAGAGAGAGAGAGAGAGAGAGAGAGAGACACAGAGAGAGAGACAGAGAGACAGACAGAGAGAGAGAGACAGACAGAGAGAGAGAGAGAGACAGACAGAGAGAGAGAGAGAGAGAGAGACAGACAGAGAGAGAGAGAGACAGACAGATAGAGACAGAGAGAGAGAGACAGAGATAGAGAGAGAGAAAGAGACAGAGAGATATATCACTACACCGCACCTCTCACACAATATACTCACAGGTTCAACATCCCAAAGTATGACTGTTGAGTCCTTTGACCCGGTGGCTAATTTACTTCCGTCAGGACTAAAACGAGCTATCCAGACCTCATCACAGTGGTCTGACAGGATCTGGACGGTAGTTCCTGGGAAGGCATTTCTCGAACACGAGTGGTCCATAAGCAGTGACCCTCCAGAACCAAGGACCTGTTGGTATAAATAGTAAATTATAAGCTTCTTGTAAACTTTTATAAGGCTTAAGTTCTAAACATGATTTATAGAAGTAAGTAAGTAAGTAAGTAGGCCGTACAATTATTTTTCCAAAACTCTATTGCTCTTATAACCTTAACTCAAGTTGTCCCTGGAGATAACTTCTGGTTATAAGTCATATTATTTTTTTAACCCCCTTCACTATGAGGTAACCCCTTTTAATATTTTACTTGGCTACTGCCAGGGAGTGTTACAGTACCTGTATTCAGGGGTTAAGAGGTTCCCTTTGTCTCAATTATCACCCAATACTGTACTGTACTGTATAGGTTCTTCACAATAAGATATAGCCATAGCAAAGAATTCAAGGATTAAAATATGAGATCCCATTTTATGGTCAAGGAGAAGAGACAAGTGACCACCAGACACTACTGTATAGTGGGACAGCATAACAAATCTATTGTGTAGTTAGTGATAAAAGCATCAAATGTAGTACTGTACAGTATAGAGACAGACCCATACTGTATAGTGAACAGATCTGGATACTGAGGCCTCGTGTATTCAGCCCAGACGGCCATTTCACAAACTGGTTGCCGAGAGAATATTCATTCTAGTTCAAAAGCTCTTCCTGAAGTTCTTATCATATCACAGTATTTGACCTAAATTAGTCATAAATATCCAGGAAAAAAATTTTCTTCAGTTTCTCAAGCAAGCAGTGGCTTCCTCTTCAGTAGTGGTACCTAAGCTTACTCCGCCTTACATCTTAAGTTACTTTGGACTGACAGCTCCCTGAGGTTTTCTCCTCAGAGGAACAATAATCACTGAACTGGATGGTTTTCTCCACTTTGGCAGAATGTTTCATGAAGTTATAGTTGTAAAAACTCATAAATTATTGACACAACAACTCTACCTCTACATCAACATTTTCCCAACACAACAACTGACATTAAGATAGTTAACTGTACAGACTCTCCCCGGGTTCCGTTCATGGAGGCTATTCGTAAGTGACCCTCTCATAGGTACTCAGTGAACACACACAGTACACATAATGTATATACAATTACTATACAGGTATGGGGCAATATATCTGACATGCTTGGGACCCGGGGGTTGCCAGATACTTTTTGGGGGGAATTTGGGGAGGCAGGCCTAAAATGTACAGTAAACCCTCTGTAACAGGCTGTGAAGACTGTTCAGATCACTAGCTTCACCCCTAAATGTACCTTTAACCATACACTGTAACATGAAAACTTAAAATTGTAGGCATATAAACATCAATAACAAAAGCATATACATAGCATTAATGAAACCTAGAAAGAGCAAAAATGATATATGTGAGTGTTGAAACAGTCGCCCCTGGTCCTCCCCTGCCACGGACCCACACACAGCTTCACGGTAGAGGCTCATAGATATGTACAACTTTATACTGTACCTTACCATTAATTACAGGGTAGTTATTTGATTTGTTATAGCACTTTCTGTATGTATGTAACTGAGTAAAAGAAAGTAAAATAAATAAACCAAAGAAAATTATGCGCATTAAATCTACCCAAAATTATGAGTTCAAAATACTTTATACCTTAATGTATTATAATTACTTGTGTACCTGTATTTCTTTTAAATGGACTTTCTGGATTTAAGATTCAGTGTGTATGTAACTAAAAAAAAAAAAAGAATATTACAGACACATTTACAGTACACCAGAAATTAAAAGTTCAAAAATAACCATAACGTAACATAAAGCTCACAGGTGGACAATAACCCCGCTCGGCCCAGGAACTACTTGACACTCATTTTAAACAGACTTATGGGAGAGTAGCCGGGGAGTGTTTGTATATGCATTCATTCTGGTAAGTCTTTGAAGATACTGTACCTCAATTATAGAACCTCACACCATAGCAGATAAGAGGAACGGATGACACAGGTGTCCAGCTCTCACTCTGGTTGTGGCTACAGCCTCAAAACTTGTAGATAATAGTAACTCATACAATAAAATAATTCCTATACACAAGAATTATACACCAAACTCTCTCAATAATGGATAATCCCAATAAGACATCTTTCTGTCCTGATATTTGGGGGCAATGTCAGCTACTGCCGAGACTGAGCGTGGAAGCTAAAAATCTTTACGGCACAATGTGTCAAACAACACAGTGTGCCAACATAAATATTAACCACTTGGGTAAGGGATCCCCTCTGTGCCGAATAATATTGTCTGGCATCAGCCAAATAAAATATTAAAAATGGGGTTCCCATAGTGAAGGGTTTAAATTATTAAACATTATTCTTTCCTCTAAACACTATTACTATAAACTATTATTAACCAATAATCCATACTACAGAATGTTTGATCATCTTTGACTAGTGGGATTTTACTGCACAGTATTTCCATTTTTTGACAGGCATCCTCTCCCCATTCCTCTTAAGTATGAGAGTTTACTGTACAGTACTACTGTACTGTACTAACCAGTAATAAGTACTTTACAGTCTAGTTTATCTTCAAAGAGTTACACGTACTTACTATAATTTACATTTGAAGCAAATAAATCTTTATAATCTATGCTGTATCAACCCATTAAGTTTAGTGAGTCACCTGCTCATCTGACCCAATGAGTGTACAGTATTTCCTAATACAGATGTACAGTACTGTATATAAGTTCAGCCTGGGTGTGCTTCCTGAGCCGTCTTATCATATACTACGTAATGTGATACAGTTTATGGGGACACGTGTGATTACTGGTTAGATAAGAGGAATTCCATAACAAACTATATGGCATTCTCCAGGATTTAGAAATTGTCATGAAACTAAATTGCAAGCATGTGAAAGTCCACCAAGGATAATATAACTCAGAAAGGCCGGTATAAAATACAAAGAAATCTCAGGTAAAGATGTAAGTAAGATGTGTTACGTGCACAACACCCCGTAGAACTGCAGTAACTTCTGCAAACTATCCATGAAGTATCACAGAGTGGCTCTAACACTTAGCATTTGTATACACTGCCTTGTTAGAGCCAATATGAAGCTCTACTTTTAGTGACAGCCAGTGAGGAACTGAACTGTATGACAGACTTCTCCTACATTCTTAATATGATGTATACAACCTTGGGGGAGAGAATTGAGACAAGAGAACCCCAGAGCCACAATGACTTGGTATTTCATCAATTATCATGACAATAGTTGAAGCCACATTCAGTATACGTCTCTATTAGATAAAAAAAAAAAAGCTCATGTTTCGTCTGTAGGCCATTACCCTTATGGGGAGTGTTCCTGCCAAAGAATAGCTCTGTGGTGATGCATCTCCTGTAGGTCCTAAGTAAGTCCCAGACAGAGAAGCTCTACAGACTACAGTGTAAGTTATAAGAAACACTTGCTATTGTGCCTTCAGTTAGCAAACCTTTCCATACCAGGAGACATACTATGCAATAAACAGTTTTACACCAAAGTTTAGTTTGTCATCTCATCATTTATAAACAGTTAATATTAGAGGTTAGTTTGAGACCCCAATCACTATGAAATGATATTACATGTTCATCAAGTACAGTACAATATATGTGTGTGTGTGCAAGATCCAACGGGCTGTTCCTACTGACCTTGACATAGTGTTGAGTGTTGTCGTCATCACCTCTTCTACTCACCTGACTATCACTGCGAGTGTTGTGGTAGGCACACTGGGTACGCTGCTGCTCCACTGCTTGAAGAATCAACGTTTCAAGTCTGCAATAATATTCATGTTAACAGGGCATTCTGATGATGTCAAATATTATAACATTACAGTAGCTAGATAATACATCAACACTGACTTTATTTAATACTACTGTATAGTAAAATCCCATTTTTACAAAGAGGGACCAAATTCATTCCGTAAAAAAGGATTTTCCCTAAAACAGGTATTGGGTAGTGTTCCTTTATATCAAATTGCAAAAAAATATGAATAACCTTGAAAAATAAACAATTTGACTTAAATGTACTTCCATCATTAACAAATGTCTATGGTTGTGTACCCTGCACTGTAATTACAATAAATCATTTGTATACAAACTGTATTACAATTTATACATAAAAAATACACATTACTGTACACTGTACGATTCCCAAATTAATTTAACTTGTTAGTAATTTGAAAGAATTTACTGTAAGTTTATTTACCTATGTGGAGGCAACATTATTGAAGGCGGCAGGAAGTGTTGAAGACGGTCCATGAGCTCTTTTCTGGACTCCTTGCCCATGCCTGTCCAACGTGCTGCAGCGCGGAGCTCCTCAGGGTTTGACATAAACATCAAACTATAACAGAAATACAGTACTGTATTAGCTACATCATTACAAATTGTATATCTACATACTGTACTGTATTGTATTCTCCAATAATCTGACCATGATGAATTAACAAAACTAAAATTGTTATCTTCAAGTAAAAAAAGACTAGATTATTTTATTACTGTACTTACTACACTATATTGTTAAATCTGAAAATACAAAAATTAATTCTGAAAAAGTTTCAAGTTTCATTATATTTTGGCATGAAAATGTTTTGACATTATCAGGCTTGAGACCGAGGTGTGTAACTTGGAGAATATGTTTTTCTCTGGGGATGTTATATACTGTAAGTCTTTTATTAACCCATTACAGTACACCAGAATGAACTCTGGTGAAACCTGTGATGTTTGGTGTAGAATCACACTGAGTGTTATCCAGTGTGACTACCAAACCTCACAGGTTTTCTCCCGTCCTAACACTGGACAACAAAACATCATAACACAGAAGGGAATGACCGCCTGAATGGCTAAGTATCTGGTAAGTGATGATATAATAAATAAATAACAGAAACAAACCTTGAGAGTTGATGAACGCGCTCCATGTTGTGCTGTAGGGGTGTGAGCTGTGAGCGGAGGCACGTTAAGGCATCCATGGCCTGTCCACTCTCAAGCAGCTCTAAGTACTTCTGTTCCAGCAGTAAGAAACGCATCTCCTGAAAAAAATACAACAAATTATCTTTAAGAATAATACACAACCTCACCTGTTAACCCCCAGTGATCGTTTAACAATCATGATTGTTTCTCACATGACCATCAACAGTTTTTAATTCAATGGCTGAATACTGTACCAAAACTTGGATAACTTTCACTTATACAGTAATGAATATTTACAACAAATTTCTGCCACACTGATTACTGGACCTTCCTTTTCTCTTAACAAACTTGTGGGTGTCACAGTACGCCCAGCTGCACTCTCATCAATTTCCACCATACAGTATAAGGGAATTCACCCTTAATTTTGTTGAACATTAAGTCAGTGCTTGAAGTCTAGTGCTTATTGGTAGTATGAGGTACAGATTCATTTGGCTACTACATTTATTTATTCAACATCCCGATGTAAATCAAGAGAGCAGAAATTTAAAGTAAAAGTTATGTCCATTTTTAATACAATGAAGGATTGATTCCACACATCCCATATTATAACTACCACAGGATTAAGAAACTTATGTATCATCCCACTCAGTCAATATTGTACAGTTGGGCCCAGGAAACCCCCAAGACAATCAACAGTAGAACCAATTCATAAAGTAGTTATACCTTCCTACTAAAACTGATGGCATAAAAATTACTTACTCCTTAAAATTAAAAACTAGTCCCAAGCTCTATAAATCCACAACATCCGCATCACGTGAAAAATTTGAGGATGTTCTGTGGATATGGATGTGACATCAATCACTGCTATGTATAATACTGTGTGTAAGAGTAGACAGTGTGTTGTGTCTACACAGGGCTGTTCAGTAAATCCCTATGGTGTAGCATATATGATTTTCATATTATTTTTAGTCTATCAGAAACTAAGGCCACAAAAAATGGCCTGATGTGTGGGATGTGAGAATTTGTTGGGGAGGGGATGTTGTCACAGTCAGTTTGGGGCCTCACTTGTGTAGTACAGTATAAGAATATAGTGTAATGCAATTTGAATTTCATGTGATATTGATTGGACCCGGTGAACACATCTTATTAAGGGATTACTTATGCTACTTATAATAAAACAAAATACACGGTATAGCACAGTTCATCATTCTCCAATGACTAACAATAGATTCGAGATAGACGTGGTAACAACAACGGGACGGAGGACAAACAACTTAATAGACATACGTATACGGTTCATATACAGTACTAACAGCTGTTATATTTTAGTGTATTTTGTTCTATGTCTTTTAATGAGCAAGATAATAATTGAGGCCCTGCACGTTAGAATGTTCACTCGTGCCAAAAGTAAAAATGCCAGAAAAAGCCCTCAAAGTTTGGCAAAGTTTAAATAACCATAATCTTGTTGTTTGAAGACCTAGAACATTCTAATTTGAAGGTTAGGTATTCTATATTCTAAAGCTGACTTTGGTTTTCATTCACACCCACAAGTCATCAGATGCCCCGATTTAAAAAAAAATCAGGTTTTTATTTGCAGCGATTATGGTCGTTCGAATATTAACCAAACATTGAGAACATTTTCTGGCCAAATAACTCTGTAATAATGGATGGTTTCATACTTCCATACAGTCCAGGCTTTCTTGCACCCCTCATTCTGTCTGTCTAGTTCTTTTCACACTATGTATTATTCTTTTCTCATTTCTTTCTGGTTTATGCAACCCCACAGGAGTGGGGAAGGTGACTTGTATGAAAAAAATAGAGAAAACTCACCAAGGGAAGGTGGAGGTTGGTTCTCTTCCTTGTTACTAGTGTACTCCATGGCCATAGTTCATGAGGAGGTCTGAGTCATCAACAGAAGAGGCAGCAGGAGAGGGTGTGGCATGGCACTAGATGACACGGACGCAATCCATGACAATGTGGTCAGGGTCATCCACTGCCTCTTCCTCCTCCTGTGTTGTCCCACCAGCTTGCCGGGGTGCATCCTGCTTATCAAGGAGGGCCGTCAGCCAGGCTTGCCCTTGGGTGCCAAGAAGGGCAACAAGGCTCCTGAGGTCCTGGCACTTCTCCGCCGTCAGGAGTCGATCTTAGGGGTACTTGGGGGTGAGGGACACATTCGCCAGGTCAAACCTTTTCCGTGACCAAGAGCCTTTACCACCAGGAGCCTTTACCCTCATGAGCTTCACTTCTGTGGTGTTGCCTGGCAGGTCATCCTTATTGTAGTTTGTCTTCATTAGGTAACCCTCTGGGAAGGCAACATCCACAACCAGCTGACAAGCCTGAGAGAAGCCAGGGCCACTCTATCAGGCGATGTATCGTTGGAGGACTTTGACATCTTTGAAGTCATCCTGCTCCATTGGCACTACAGAAAAGGTTTTTTTGACAGCACTGCGGATGACATCGATGTAGTCCCTGGTACTGGCAATACTCTGAAGTTTCCTTATCTTCTTCTCGACTGACCCAAAGGCTTGGTCACAGGGGAGTTATGAATGGCCACTTTTCATAAAGATGAACTCAGTCCTGACCAATCGTTTTGCATGCACCTGCTGCAGTGCCATGAGCAGCATGTTTACGTTCTTATTTTGCCCGCCACAGTTGTCGGCAAAAACACGCAGGTGTATAAAGTCGAGGTCCTGGTCATCCATCTTGCGTTGCAGCCACTTTAAAAGGCAGCTTGCAATTTCATCAGAGCCAAGCCCTTCTGTAACCTCAACCCACACAAACATTGTGTCCTCCTTCTCATTGAGGTCATACACACACAAGTTGTACACCCATAGCTTCCTCTTGTAATAAGCTATGCCTGCAGAGAGTTAGGGACATGGAAGGGTTTGCTGCAGGTCGAATGCAACAGACTTGACATTGTCATCTCTGGAGGTGGCGGCTTCCTCCTCAACCAGGTGAAGTAATTCCCGTGGCACCTGAGTGATGGCCTCTGGCTCCTCTCGCCTTGTTTGTGCTTCCTTTTCACTGGCACTTCTTTAATTAGTGATTGCAGGTATGCATTTTGTACACTGTACTCACCAATAGCCCAGAAATTGGCAAAAATGGTGTCAATGTCAGCACAGGCTATTTTATTAAAGCACCCATCAGGACAGGGCTCACAAACTTTCCTGGGCTCTACTCTTTTCTTGGTCGAGTAACCAACGTAATCAAGGCCAAGATTATGTCACATTTTGCAACATTCTGCGCCCACTGCTCAACATTGTGTACACGTTTGCGTTCCTTTTTTTCTATGGGGTGACATGCGTGGCCCACACCACCCTCAGCCTCACCAGCTGCTACCCTTGCCTCACTTCCACTAGGCCTACCGTCACCACCATCATTATCACTTTCATCACTGTCACTATCACGAGGGACATGAGTCATGCTGCCACTGATATCAAGGATAACGGGATCATCAACATCGGTATTGCTATCACTGAGGGAGCCCGTGCCATAGCACAATAATAATGACCTGGGTATCACTCATTTCACTAGTTGCACCAAGGCCTGATGGCCCGGCAACACTATCATCGTGATCAAGGCCTTCTCCTGACATTGTTGGCACTGTTTAGCACTCGAAAAGCTTGTCATAATGGCACAAGAGTAGAAAAAGTATGGAGGGTTTCCCGGAAGGACCGCGGGCAGAGCACAACAAAACACACTAAGATGGCAGTCCGATGCTGCGTGCTGATTGGCTGGTGCAGAGGGATGATGAATGAGGCACATCACTCTTCAGGGGCTTGGGTTTTCTGGGGAAGTTTTGGTGTATGGTTGGAAATATTACTTTACTTTGAAGGACGTCTAACCTTATTTTCTGTATTGTAATGTTCACTCAACTGCTCTCGGCTGATAGAAAAAGGATTAAAATATGACTCCCACATAAAACCGATTTTTGCGGGTTGGAGCCAGTACACAGTCTAATGAGCATTATTGTAGCAGTGGTTATTTGAATTTATTATTAAGGGTAACGGGTAAACATCGCTCTGTTTGTCATCCGCACCGCTACCACGTGGTCTCCCAGAAGCCCCGCCTACAACTGTGTGACATCAATGACAAACTGTGCTATATGACGACCTACAGCACGAATCATACTGGCACACTATCCCTCACCTTGAGGCTGGAGGGATCATCAAGCATTGTCCGCAACTCACTAAGAGCTGCCTCGGCTTTAGCCCATTCTCCATCCATGACACAGTGGCGAAATCTAGCTGCAGCCGGGTGATCGAGTCGGCATCCTGACTCGGACATCAACAGGTCGGCACTCTTTCTGAAGTAAAATTATCAGATTAATATACATACCTTTTAATCTCTACTGATATATTAGATTATATTAAATATTTCTCCTTCTGTAAATCTTTGCACTTCCTTGGCTAACATTAACTGAGGATTGAGACACCAATACTGTCCCACTTTATGGCTAAAGAGAGGAAGTGAGTGACCTAAGGGGATACAGTACCACACTTTATAAGCAGAAAGTTTAACAGCATAAGTAATAGAGTTCATGTACAGGTATGTCCTTATTCAGTTTGTTGCAGCCTCTCCTCTCTCATCAGGTTCTTTTCTGAGGGCATTTCTTACAACCTCTCCCCCTGTCATTCTTGGCCTACACCTACCATAGCTCTCCTCCTCTGCACACTTAGACCCATGCATCTCTGGTCTCCTCCATTCTCTCCACAAGTCTGAACTATCTTCAACCATCCCCACACATAACCTTACCAATACTCTCATCATTACAATATATTATCACAGTTTTGGGTTTGTTCCTGTTAGAAAAAAAAGCCAGCATCCTCGGGTCTAATTCCTTATGTCAAGAATGAAGAGAGTAAGAATATTACAGTAATGTTTGAGATATTTCTTTTAATTTAAACAATGTCTTCATTACTAAGATTATAAATATCCCCCCTGTTACTTTTAACCACTGCAGCCTAAAAGTGGTACAGTACCCATAAACAAAATGGATAGTGGATGATGATCAAGCATTCAAGTTTGATAAACATCACCTAAAGGAGTATAGGTCCAACTGCACTGCCTCCCATTCTTGCAGGTAGTACTGTGCCACCATAAGCTAGCAAGTTCAGTCTGAGCAAATTAAAGCTTTGAACAAAAACAACAACTGAAAAGTTCAGGAATGATGCCATATACAGTACATAAAATTTAAGCTTGGAATGTGAGAACATTATATGAGAGTGGGACATATGTACACAAATTTTGCAAGAAAATGAAAAGGCTGTTGTGAGTTATTTTGGGGACAGATAATTTCAGTAAGCTTGGTACTGTAGTGTACTCACACCAACACAGGACTTACTGTACAGCATCATGATCCACATTAGTAGGAGTAACATTAAATGATGAAATACTGTTCACTAAAAAAAAGTCCTAAACATTCCCTGCTGAAGTGTGTCTTACATGCCTTGTGTCTTATAAGCTGTAAAATACAGTAACTAGTGAGGAAGGCAGTGTGTCTCATGGTCACTCCCTCAGGTGGGTAGGTAACAGGTTTTATTTAACTTAACTGTTCTTGGCCTTTGTATTATTTAGTTACTTCAGTGAGAATCAAAACTTTTAACTGTTAACTCAATATCCTGTTCTTCAAGATGTCTTATGAGAAACAATACTGTTGAATAATGAGGCTGGCCTACAGTACTTTATAACAAACACAATCTGAATCATGAAGGTTTGGTGAATAAACATACATTATTTGTATATTTCTTGACCTTAAGTTTAAATACTGTACAGTTGTTTATAAAAATAAATGAAAACTGCCCTATCATAAACCATGTGCTGTGACACTGGGCAGTAAGCCCTTGTTACCCATGGAAGTTGAGTTCCAAAGAATGGCACAAATAGGCAAAACCGCAAATAACAACTTATACTACAGTACTTTAATTAAACTTTCTTTGTCAGGGTCATCACTGACTTCTTTCTTTTATGTTCCACTCCACTAGCACTGACACTAGGTAGTCTTTTAGGGGCTACTTCACTCAGAAATTCAACATAGGGATACAGTACAGTTTATATCCCTGAACTCTGAATGAGTTGTTACCAAGGTGACGTGAACAGTGCTGGAGGTGGTGCTGCAAGAGTTAGAAGTGACTAGAGGAACTCTAAGAAACTGTTGCCTTTATTGATGACATGAGGACCTTCTCTTTGTGTGAAAGGAAACATGTGGGCAGCTGGGGTGAGAAGTGTGATGTTGTATGGCAGTGAGACATGGGCAGATAAAAAAGCTGACATACACAAGCATGAGTGAGTTGAAACGAGAATACAGTAAACCCTCGTTATTTGTGGGGGTTATGTTCCAAGGAATGGCGTGAATAGGCAAAACCGTGAACAGCAACTTATACTACCTTAGTGCACTACTGTACCAAACAACCAACCAGCACTCATCCGCTCTTTTAACTTATCAAATAATAAAACTTTCTTTGTCAGGGTCATCACTGACTTCTGTCTTTTACATTTCACTCCACTAGCATGAACACAAGCAGTCTTTTAGGGTCCATTTTCACACAGAAACACTGAAGGTTTGAGAGTACAACATGAGATGCTGCGTGGGGTGACTTGTTGTGCTGTGAGAAAAGGCTCGCAAGCTAGCCACCTTCTGCTTACCGCGAATCGCAAAGGTCTACTGTGAGATGGATGTGTAATGTGAAGCTGAAAGATAGCAATGGTTAGAGCTAAGAGAGCAGCTGGGTATTAAGAGTACGTACCATATATTGGTGAGGCTTAGATGATTATGGCATGAAGAGAGAATGGAGAAGACCAACTGGGAGGAGAGTTCAGGGTATACCAAGAATAACATGGGAAGCAGTTGTGAGATATGACCCCAGAGAAAACGGACAGCACGAAGACCTGCCACTAGTGTAAAACATGGATGATGGTGTCTGCCCCTTATAGTTTGAATATAAAAGGATTATACTATACTGTGAGGGGAGGCAGCGTGTACCTCTGAGGGGAGTAGCTTCATATACTGGACTAAACTGACTGGACCATCTCATGCAGTGCTTAATCAAATACTGTACAGTGATGTATATAGTTGACTACTTGAGGCTGTGCAGACCTCCACTACTACTCCCCCTACAGGTATGTTGTCAGTTACTATCTGTTCATCCTCGACCTTATACAACCTCATCTAACTCCTGCATACTGTACCATACTGTACTGTAGTGATGTAACAATAGTTCACTGTCACCAAGGAGACCGACTGTTAGTGTGACCACCAAGGCCACCTCTAGCTAATGTAAATGAAAATACAGTAGTGTAGTGTCGAGCATACAAAGAAAAAGATATTATGAAAAGACCTTGAAGTGTGCCGAGAAAAAGATAACTATGGATTTCACAGAAATGTTTATTCTTGAAGCTGAGAGTAAATGTTGGCAGGATACTCTAATAAGGCTGGTTTACAATAGAAGATTCACTTGCTGAAAAACACCTTGCTGTCCAGGGCTCTTCAGACACTTTGTACAAGACAAACAGTGTTAACTTCATGAAAGAAGTTGAATTACAGAACTGAACTTGCAATGTTTGACCCAGTAACAGAATAACACACTGAACAACTCAATGGGGGGGATGTCTCATGCTCCTATACTGAATAAAACAGCAGTAGATCATGACACAGATATAGGAGTCTTAATACTGCTCCAATATCTTGGACTGGATCCCAGATGTTAACCACCAGGAACAGATGTCAGTGATATAAGAACTGTGTCACCAGAGATGTCAGAAATTAAAGATCATATTTTGGGATTCCAAATAGTGAAAGAAACAACTGGTCCCTATTTGTTAAAAGACATTTTGAAGAAGCCTGAAGAGTCGGTACATGATGGTTCAAACATTAATGGGAAAAACCAAGATGTTCGAGCAAAACTGCCACAAAAAAATACTCAAGTTGTGTACTGGGGAGCAATGCCCCATGTGGAGCGCAACACTGAACCATATGGTAGATGGTGCAACAATTTCTTCAGCTGATACCATTGGTTAGCTTGGGTACCTGTCCAAAAGCTCTTTACTTTATACCATAATGTGACTTTGAAGTTATGGAGTGATATGACATGAGAAACCAGAGTGGAAAGTATAGAGGCTGTCAGATCTGTGGCTGCTGAAGTAAGGGAGACATTGTTGGAGGTGAGAGAGATCTACTGATGTTACTCTCCTGTTAAAGTAGAAATTCAAGCTTTGGCTGAGGAGGCTAGAGTACAGTGCTCAGTGGTTTGGCTTGACCATCTTGACCTACATCAGTTAGGTCAATAATCTTGTATAATCTTCCTCAATGCAGCTGGATGTAGCAGTAATAAAATTCTGAAAAAAATAAATGTCGAGCCTCTTTTGAGAGAGGAGGAGCTGAGAAACACCAAGAGTCAGTCTGAAGCAACTGATGAACCCTCTAGTGGTGGACTGAGGACAGATTACTGAATCAAGTGAAAAAAACTTTGGACAGATAATGCTAAACTTCAATAAATTACAGTATGGGAAATATTAACTGAGTCACTACAAAACACTATGAAGACTTGAGAATCACTCTGAGCCTTGATGGTGATGAAAAACAACTAGCACCAAACATACAACCTTTGCCATCACAGAACAAACATGACACCAATCAAAGTACAGTACACCTGAACCCCTTAATTTGCCCTTTACTAAGCTGTATAGTTTTGGCAGTGTCAAATTACTCAGAAATTTTTTGAAATTGAGACCCAAATGTCTGAATTAACACCGAAGTTGTCAAACTTACCCCACATGTCCAACAAGTTAAAACTTGTGGTCCTGCACAAAAGACCACTTCAGGTATAGCCCTAGAGGGATACTTTGGCTGAATGTCCTTGTGAAGGAAGGAGTCAAACATTATTGTCATTATTATTACAACCACAGAACCCACATTGAGTCAGGAGCAGTAAAACAGATAATTCTGTTGTCAAGAATACAACAGCCTAAGACCCACCTCCTAAACGGTGTACCCAGGTCCTGGGAGACACAGTAAACTCTAAATTCAACTGATAGAAGCAATCAATCATGCTCACACAAACCTCTTACCAAAACCTGTGTACACTTCATGTGACAAACACCAAAGCAAGTGTTGTTATTTGCCATCTTGGAGAACAACGCTGTTGCTTTGAGTGAATGGTGATCGAGGATGGCTGTGAATACTTGCAATAAAAGAAGCAGGGGAAGTGTAGGTTCGTTGGCCAGATAGTAAGACAGGCTAACATGTGCAGAATATAGGGAAAAATAACATGCTGTGGAATTTGGACTCCTGTGATCTGTAAGAAATTCCAAGACACTGTTCTTGAAGCCTTGTTCATTTAATAATTGTAAATCTTTACAACAATCTGAATTTTATGCCTCAGCAGTCTCACACCTAAAAGGATGGGAAGTGTGGAACATCCTCCACCTCAGAGACTTGCAAGATAGGTCTGTATCCCATAAGACAATATTGAGAATTTTAAGTAAGCATTCAAGCTTGAGTGGCAAAGATGTGATTCATTCCTGCCAAAATAAGAGACAAGTCTGTGATAGTTTTTGTTAATTAGCCACAGCACAAAGGACATGACCGGCTAGTTGGTTCATGTAAACACCTGCATAGGGTAATCATCATCTTCATCGTTTTATGGCAATTTTGCAAGCAAATTTTAAGCCAATCTTACAGCTGGATGCTCTACCCATTACCAATACTGTTACAGAGTAGAAACTGCACATTATAAGTGGGACATGAGTTCTCAAGTACAGTACAGTACTGTATTTACCAATTCAGTTGATTGTGGTAATTCAGCACACCCCTTTTACTCTATCCCTTCAAGTACAAAAACATATTCAAATACTGCACAAGACTAAGACTTGTGTTTATTACTGTACCTTGTTTTAAGAAACAATACAAATCTAGTGAAAGAGGAACAAAAGAATCTGAAGTCATCAAAACTGTGTTCAGTATTTATAATCTCCACTGAAGGTGTACAGTACAGTATGTGTTTTGTGTACTGACTGTTGCTAAGGAGGGTCTGGCCTTAAACTAGTTCTGGAAGCAGATGACCCTCACCTTAACTTTACCAAGAGTGTCAAAATATCAATACAGTTGCTACAGGTTTTGGATCAATTTTACCATACCACATATGCTAACAATAAAGAGAACACCCAAAGTCTGCACCATGAGACTGCCTGGTCTTACACTTTGTAATAGTAACCCGACCTTGACCCACTCTAACTCAAATATAACCCTTACAAATCCTCAAGACATTATAACCAAATCCTAGATTTAAGTCAAAAGGTTAGGTTAGGTTAGGTCACAAAATGGGCCATCTTGGGGTTGATGTAGGTCTATCCTGCCTATCTTCCCAAGGCCAAAACATACCAGCAGCCAATTTCCTTGTTATTTATATATCCTCGACCCCTGTGCACCTATGAATGCCAAATGAGACAGTCTACTCTGGTAAACTAAGGTCAGTGGTGATGATTATATTATGGCCTGGCATTGGAAGGGTCAGCCATTATATTAAAACTATTGAGAACAAATAGACCTAACCTGATATGACCATGAGTTAAACCAAAACCAAACAAGTTAAATCATAACCAAAGCCTACAGGTGACAGCAGATGTTCTCCAAGAGGTGTTGAAGCTCTGGAAAGGAACCCACCATAACAACAACTTACTGTTTAAAAATGAACAAACACCCACATATATTTTCCTCACTCACCATTACTTCCAACAAAACCTATGATGCCTAACCTAGGATAGAAGATTACTATTTTAGGTTAGGTTAGGTTCGTGTAGGTTAGGTTAGGTTAGGTTTGTGTAGGTTAGGTTAGGTTAGGTTTGTGTAGGTTAGGTTAGGTCCGTGTAGGTTAGGTTAGGTTAGGTTTGTGTAGGTTAGGTTAGGTTCGTTTAGGTTAGGTTAGGTTAGGTTTGTGTAGGTTAGGTTAGGTTTGTGTAGGTTAGGTTAGGTTCGTGTAGGTTAGGTTAGGTTCGTGTAGGTAAATGGCATCAATGAGTTGCTACACATTCTCTTTGCCTCATGGTACAGGGCGTCTGTCATGGGTCACAGGAGCACCTTTGTTAGCAGGACAAACAAGGGAAAAAAACCTGAGTACAAAATGTGTTCTTCCTCCACCCAATTTGCTGTACACGTGAGGTAAGGTTAGAAGATTTATTTTAGATATTATTCCTTTGGTAGCTAGATAACCCAGACCCTTGTTGTGAAATATTACTAATTTTGGTTTGTGTCAAGAACATATACACCAGTCTTCTTTGTTACACTGTACATAACTCCACAGTGTCTCCTTGCCCCCCCCCCCCACTATATTTGGATTACTAATTATCAAAACAAATATATAATAAAAAATCCTGAAAAGAAACAAACCATTATTGAGTGGACCACAATACTGCTCCTGATAATTAACGACAATTATGGTGATAAAAGACCTGTAATATTTACCAATGTTGGACAAAGACAAATCATTAGGAGACAAGTTTTAGAGAATAATAATGAACTTACTTTAGCCCGAGTTCGACGAGGTGTTGGCCGATGAGGCGAACCATCTCCTGCTGCACCACACTCAGCCTGGGGGCCTCCTCCTCCTCCCTAACACCATTTTGAGACTGAGCATTGTTCCCCTCACACCCATCAGTTTGTCCCGTACCATTTTGTTGCACTTCACTTGACCCATTAGACGCCTGTTGCTGCTGCTGCAGCTGATGTTGTTGACTCTGCTGCTGCATATTGTCTGTAGCTGAAGTGGTGTCCTCGGAAGATTGCTTACGTTTCTTCCGTGGAGGCGGAGAGACTCCACCGTATTGTGGGTCTTGCCAGGAGGCCAGTGTGTCTACGTGAACGCCGTGGTGAAGCCACACCACTTCTGCTTCACACTCGCGAAAAATATCACCGAAATGACGGTGGTGCGCAACATTCACACCGAGACCCCTCGATCGACTGGCCCTCAGCTGTGAGCTGCACCACGACCTGCTGTAACACACCCGGCCGCCGCCCTCCCTTCATCTAGGGCTCACTCAATTATTCCACAGTGTCAACTACTTCATGAGTGGTGTGTGTGTCCCGGGGAGAGAAACTCACGGTTATTATACCAATAATTGAACCATTACACATTATTGGAACGTACCTGTGTTTTTCTAGTATTTTACACACGATCACAAACACTTTAAAACAACAACAAAGCAACATTATATTCCCGATATTAAAGTAAACATTCTACATAATTTTACTCAAATATTTACAAATAACATATAAACCAAACAGCTATTTTATAATAACTATAACCTAAGTATAAACAGCGTGGGAGGAGGGTAAGTCATTATTGGAACCTGGCTGTTGTTATGGTACAAGACTACCAACTGTAATTACCTTCTATAACAACACTAATTACTTTACTCCTTCATTTACTTACATACAATATCATGTCATTAGATTCATATATGATTAAAAATAGATAACAAGACTGTATTGAGGTAATTAGCGAGAACAAAGTTAATTTAAGTTTGACCTTTGACCTCACTGGGTGGTTGGTGTGATCAGCTGTTCCTTGTTTTGAATGACTCCCTCAGAGGCCTCCAGCTGTACACGGATTGTGGTTATTTACATTTCCAGGCTGAGGTATTATGTATTATAATCCCTAGATTGTATTTAAATATAGCCATTGGTGTTGTGTAAGGGTTGTATGGGTTAATGGAGGAAACAGCCTAGAGTCCATGTAGTTGTGTAGTTAACCATTGTTAGTTGTCTTGGGGGAGTCTGGTCAAAATTTTCCCTACTTATTAAACTAGAATTAAGCAGCTCAGTCCAGGAAAATGTGAATTGGTGTATACGGTAATATGTAGTTAGTAAGATTATATGAGATCTCTAGATTAATTACTGGACAATAAAGTTATCCAAATTGAAATAAAAATAAGAAGTAAGCATTGGTTTGGAAATAAAGTAGTGGACGAGTGGAACAAGTTATTAATCAGTGTTGGTTTCCTGTAATTCAGCAAACTAACACTTGCTTATGATGTGATTTTTCTGCCTATATTACTACAGTACTGCAGGTCAATTTTTGGCTTATGTTCTAACACCCGACAAACGAGCCAACGCAACATGCTGGGGAGGGGGCGCGTCTCCGATTAGGTTAGGTTAGGTTAGGAAGGTTAGGTTAGGTTAGGAAGGTTAGGTTAGGTTAGGAAGGTTAGGTTAGGTTAGGAAGGTTAGGTTAGGTTTTTAATTCCTCAATTTCCCTCTGCATTGAAGTCCTGGTGGTATCAAGATTGACAGGGTTGTAAAGGTCATTTCTCCAAACTTTCATTGTCATCACTGTGTTCAATATGAAAAACTGCATTAATAATGTTGTTTCTCATTCTTAGGTCATTACTGGATGTTTGCAGATTATTTCCTGTTTTTTTATTCTTTTTTTTACCTTTACGGAGACAGTCTTTTATCTATGAGTAATTGATATAGTTTTCCTGTAGAACTTAACTGCTTGAGCTGCAGCCATGGGAGACCACAACCACCCACTACTGCTGGAGGGTCACTGTTACGAGAGCACCAACGCTGGTAAGTGATAACGTAGTACTGTTCACTGCTGGATGGAATATCACTAACTGTTCACTGCTGGAATATCACTTACTGTTCACTGCTGGAATATCACTTACTGTTCACTGCTGGAATATCACTTACTGTTCACTGCTGGAATATCACTTACTGTTCACTGCTGGAATATCACTTACTGTTCACTGCTGGAATATCACTTACTGTTTACTGCTGGAATCGTTCTGTTTAATACTCTACTGTACTGTCATGGGAAAGAACTTAGATTATTTTACAGGATTGTGATTTGTTATACCATTGGAGAAGAAATTGTAAAGATAACTCATAATTGTTGTTTGTGTGAGTGCTTGATTACAGAGGTCATACTAGCCTGCTTGCTGTGGTAGTTATTGTGTTAACTAGGAGTGTGGTGGTCTAATGGATACAGTACTCACCTCCTGTTCTGAGGGTCACTGGTTTCATCCAAGGCCATTCCCAGTCCACTAAGTTGAGAGCAGTGCTGGCCACGTTACCTACTAGCTTACTGTAGACTTAGTATATATTGCGGGCCAAACATCCAGGGGTCTTGGCTCATGGTCCAGACATACCAAGATCTCTGTATCCACACTCTCCTTGTCTAGCCTCTACCACACACTTATTATTCTTGTTATTGTATATATTTTTATTCCCAGTCTACACTTCATCTAACTTATTCGCTCTCTTGGTTTATGGATTTCATGCACTCTCTGTACATGTCCATACTAGCAGAAATTTCAACCCTTTATTTTGCACCTAATCATTTCTTTATCTTGTAATTTCCTCATATTAAAGGCTTTACCCCAGTATATTTTTTAACAAGTAAATTCATTAATCTAATCTCTGATTTTTTGTTGGTAAAGAACAACTCAGTGAAGGTGCTGTGCTGTATGTAAAGTTGGTGGCAAAGCTAAATTTGTACATACTTGTGGCCATCATTGGGTTGTGATGTAGACAAATTAATGTGATCAAATACCTTACTTCTAGGCATGATGAACCACAAGTTGTATGTAGTGTGGACCTTTGGATCATATACAGTAGCTAAAACAACTATCTGTGCATACTTTGTGGGAAACAATATGAGACCATGGACGATATTGGTACTGTATATGAGGGCTGTCACACTTAAAATTTTGACCCCCCACCTGCACAGATAGTTGTTTTAGCTACTGTACATTATAATCCCCTTAATGTCCTTGGGAACCTTTAACATGGGTTAGATTATTAACTTTTTATTTAAATTACTTTGAACCCTGGCCCAAACATTCTAACGAACCCTGGCGCAAACATTCTAACCACCCTGGCGCAAACATTCTAACCACCCTGGCCCAAACATTCTAATGAACCCTGGCCCAAACATTTTAACCACCCTGGCGCAAACATTCTAACCACCCTGGCCCAAACATTCTAATGAACCCTGGCCCAAACATTCTAACCACCCTGGCCCAAACATTCTAACCACCCTGGCCCAAACATTCTCACCACCCTGGCCCAAACATTCTCACCAAACATCCAGGGATCATGGCTCATGGTCCAAACATAACTTGGCCCTAAGTCCTACATTCATATCTCTCTCTCTCTCGCTCTCTCTCTCTGTATAATTAACAGTATTTATCTGTCTTCCAGGTTTGGGTTCTGGACCTTACACTACTGACTGGTTTGTGTGTGGGCTGTGTGGGCTGAAAACTTGTGATATTGAGAGTTATGTGACACACATGGTACTCAAGGAGCAGTGTGTCCTTCATCTGTGTCCTTCATCTTCTATCAGGGATCTACTTTTGCCAAGGTGCTTAATATTGTACTGTACATATGACATTATCAGTGTTCCTGTCACGCTCTTTTACTTCTTTGTCCTGTACAGTATAGAAGAGTTTATGATGATTAGTCTGATGTTGTCCATATTACTTTAAGAGATAATTATATGTGCTTACTGAGCTTATTACTTTGGGCAATATTTCCAACCTAACCTTTGGGTGAGTGACTGTCTCAAATGATCCAAGTGGCTGTGGCTGACACCAACCTATTATAGGAGTCTTCATCTCATTCTACTTTAATGCTCAGTATCTTTTCAACTTATATTTAGGGCTCTGTAGTCACACAGGATAACTTGGTCTGCCCTGTTTCTACCCAGTCTTGTGGCAAAGGTCATTGCATGATGACCCAACTTCCTTTTGAGACAAGCTATTCTATACAGTCACTATAGATCGACCAACAACGAGGCCTAGAGGGCAAAAAATAAGAATAAAAAGAAATTAAAAATAGAAAAGAAAAAGATTATATTACTGTTATCTACACCACGAAGATGCCGGAAAACCAACCTTTTGAAGTGAGACAGATTGTATGAGTATGGAAACACAGAAGAAGGCAGAGCATTCCACAGTTTGGCTGTGTGAGGGAAGAAGGCTGTACTATAATGGGTTATTCTAATGTGACCGACATCCACAGAGAAACGGTGGGCACCGCGGGCAAGATGAGTGTTACGAGCCCACAGCCTTGCCGGTGGTACACAGGATGCCAAATTCACCGGACATTGCCTGTTAAAGTACCTGTAAAAGAGAGAGAGTGAAGCAATATTGTGGCAAAGAGAAAGGGAAGAAAGATTATCAACTAAAGGAGGAGAATTAATAAGACGAAATGCCTTTGATTCCACCCTATCTAACAGTTGGACAGAAGAAGAGCCACCACAGATATGAGAGCAGTACTCCAAGTTAGGATGAATGAATCTCTTATAAACTTGAAGCAACTGCTCAGGAGTGAAGTAGCTATGGCATGTGTACAGCATTCCCAGCTTTTGGGAGGCAGCTTTAACAATGTTGAGGATGTGTGGCTTCCATGACATATTAGAGGAAATGGTGAGGCTTAGCATATCTATTTTAGAATTTGGCAGAATGATTGTGTCCTGAAATGTAATTGGTGGGAGATCATCAAATTTGGAAAGTGTAATTGTTAAATACTGAGTTTTATTACTGTTGAATTTAACCAAGTTTCTCCCTCCCCATTTGGAGATGCTGCACAGATCTGCACTGATAGATGTAATGTGTCATCTGGAACATCTCCATCACACATCCCTCACTGATGCTTCTCTTATCTCGGATGGTTTCCATAACTCAAGTTTTTTTTATTCTTGTTGATGTTGTCGACTTTACCTAAACATTCTTGACTGTGTGGACTTCTATCATGTAAGAAAGGCACACTACACTGTCACACTCTAGCTCTGGATGAACCAGAGCTAGTACTGTACTGTACATCCATCTTAAGTTCTTTATATTCACTGATCATCCCTGTTATCTGGTTCATCATCTTGTTAACTTTTTATGGAGGGAACTTATTTGGTTCTACTGTTACACTGTCTTTCAGATTTTCTAAAAAGAGAGCAGAAGCAGAGGAGGTGGACATAAAACATGTCAAGGACCTGGTCCCTATAATGTGTAAAGTAAGTTTAATGATGCGTCAAGAGAAACACCTGATGTATTTTGTCTTTATAGTTTAAGAAAGAAATATGTCTGGGGAAGATAACTACATGAAGTGGTCTAGCTGCTGTGATAAGATTGGAATTTAATCATGTTGTTTAGTTAATACAGAATTACTTGCTTAGTCCTAGATTATACTGTTTAAAATTGTTGGTGGTGTTTCAGTGATAGAATTTAATGAGATAATTTTGAGAAGTAGATTGATCATAAACTCTAGTAATGTACTCACTGTTATTTCTTTATCTTTTGCCTTGATTTATATTTTATTTATAAACTTATTTTTTAGGAAGGAAATGAGATAAATGATGTGGATATGAAAGTTGTACAAGCATCGGAAATTGAAACTGGCAACAAGACAAGATGGAAGTGTCAACTGTGTGGTCTCACTTTTTCCAGACAAGCAGCTGTCTTCAACCATTATAAACTCCAGGTATGTAAATATTATATAAGTTATTCCATCAGGGATAGAATTGATTTAAGTATCTACTTCCATGTTTTATAAGTACACTACAGAACATGATTTTTTATGTGCATTTTCCTTTATTGCAAAAATGAGTACATGGAGAAAATTCTTGAAATTTGTACCAGTAAGAGAGGAGGAAACAGGAATGCAGAGTTGAGAATAAACATGTGAAATTATTGGTGCAAGGTTCCAGGGAAGGAAAGTGTGAGGATGCAGGAACAAGACTGTGACCCTGACCCTGCTCATCTCTCCCCTTGAACCCATTTTAGTAAGTTTCCAACCTATAGACTCATACTTAAAGAAGTAGCACCTAGGTTGGCTTGATTCTCTTTTGAACTGAGAGTAGGGGTGACTTCAAAGTTTGTTTTAAATTCCTGACTGTTAAACTGAAGGACTTATGTTGCCTCTGCCTCATCTCAGCCTACTAATACTGTGAAAGGTTTGACTTTTCTTAACACACCACTGATTGTTTGGTGAGGAAGATGCACACTTACCTCTTGAGGATCTCAGTTCACTTATGTTTATATTCTTGTCAATCCTCAGAGGTGACTATCACAACCTCAGTCCTACATCTTTCTTTGGCATTGTATTATTTATTCATTTTTTTATGCCTCTTAAAGCATCAGACCTTTTTCCATAATAAATAATATTTTCTTTCAGCATACAGTTGCTGGGGTAATGGACCAGCAGTCATCTGTAAGTGAGGCAGAAACAGAAGACATTTGTGTAAAGAAAGAAACAAGTGTAGACTCCAAGACTCCTGTCAGGCACATAGTTGCTGTTAAATCCAAGACTCATCTTGAGCAGCTGACCGATGCTCTTCAATACCCAGATACAAAATGGAACAAACTTAATTGCCACTTATGTGGTCAGATATTCAAAACGGTAAGTTGATGGCCCTTGTCCTGTAACTTATCGGTTATTCTTCAGCAGATCACTGCTGATTGTATAAACAGCCACTCACTCATCCACACAAAGGTTATAAAATTGTGATCCTGATCTAGTTTCTGTAACTGACTGTTTGGTCATAAACTTGGAATCAAACCTCACTTATGTCAGCCACTTAAACACTTTGCCTTCATTCTGCTGTATTCCTTACAAAACTTGAGGCTATGTTCTCGTTACAGGTTCTTAAAAATTTTGTCAAATTGATAGTTTTTTGCTCCACTTTTTTCTCTCATTTCCCTAAACTACATACAGAACTGTAGCTACCACATACAAGGTACTGTACTGTAACTAGTGTTTGATGATAAATCAGCCATTTGATTCGCTGTGCAAGTATAATGGTTATTACAATGCCTCTTGTGTATACTTAATAATGTGCAAATTGCAGGACTGTTTTTCTCAACAAATATGCTTCAGTTACGTCAGCTTAGTGTCTTAATATTATTGACAGGAAACTAGGCACTGGACTTCACCATCCTCGCTGTAAGTGACCCAGAGTGTTAGTCATGGTCAATACATTGAATTAAATACAGTAAAGCTCAGGGTAAGTCCTGACAGAGATATCCAATATAGTGTCATAAGTTAAATTGTCATATCTTGGATCTTTAATGTCTATTCCCTTAATGCTATAAATTGAAAATGTGTTCATGACAAAAACAAATAATACCAATTTCTCTAAAACAGTCATTTTAAATCTGTATACAAATACCAAACGATTATATTCAGCTCAGAGACGACACCTCACACAAGTGGTTAATGAATCCCCAGGATACAAATGAGATACATTCCAAAAATTTTTTTGTAAGTTGTTGATTTTTAACTAAGAACTAAATTGTAAACACAGTGTTATAGATATCTGTACTACCGCCTGGGAAGATATTGGAAGCATAATGTGTTGTCTAATGGGTAGACCCTGCTGCCATATGTGACCAAGTCCCAGGTTGATGATCTGACTTTCTGCCTCATTTACACACAACTGCAGGGTCTCAATTGTTTCTCGTACTTTGACAACACAACATACATATATTGTTTTTCATTTTTGTATTTGTGGCTCTTTATTATTATTTTTTTATTATTATTATTTCTTTTAATTATTATTATTATTTTTGTTTTTATTATATTTTCGTCCCCCAGGCCCCGATGTAGGTCAGTGACCTGTGCCCTGGTGGGCTAATCCTTGTTAAAAAAAATGGTGACTAGGTTGACAAACTAGCCTATAAAACCATATATGTGCTGAAATACACTAAATGCAGATTGGAGGACTGGTTAATCCCTTACAGTATTCATTTGACTCACTAGTCTTTGAGACTTGGGTACAAGGGGCTGCTCTGTTCTGAATAAAATTGTCTGACATTAGCAAATTAAATATTTAAATTAGTATCTGGTAGTAAAGAAGTTAAACTTGTGTGTTTGTTTGAGGCATTGTTAAAGCAAAATAAAATCAATATTAAGCGAAGAGCACACCCGGCAGGAATCAAGACTCCTTAAATCATTGGTCGTAGCTCAAGGTGTCTGTGACCTCAGCGTTTGTGTGGGAACATAAGACGATGCGCTAACTTAAGGGCGACCTGTATATGAGAATATTTCTTTAGAGAAGGTACAGTACAGTCTCTGTAATGGGCATCAGTAAGAAAAAGCATCAATTTACAAGGTTTTTCAGGAACCAAATCATAAATTGGGTCTGTCTATATTCTGCCTCCCCCCTTTTTCGTACCTGAAGAATGATATTATAGTTTAGCTTAGAAACAACTTATAGAATAGTTTTGTGTATTTATTATGTTGTTGTATTCCAGGGAAAAATATTACGTACACATATTGCAGTTGTACACAACCAAGGGCGACCTTTCCAATGCAACTATGAAGGATGCTCCCAGTCATTTAAGACAAAAGGTTCATTGACAAGACATGAAAGACGACACACAGGTAATCCATTTATACAGAAGTGTTGGTAAAAATATTGTATAATAATTATTTTTCAATCTACAATAGAATATCACAAATTAATATTGGCAACACACTATACTGTAGGTTGTTGTAACCCCATACCTCGGGGCCTAAGGTTGACTGAAATCTAAAAGTGAATAAATTTAATGAATAGATTATTTTCACCTTCATTCCTGGGTCTCAAAGGATATGTAATTGGTAAAAAAAATTCCCTGAAACAGGGGAGAGGCCGTTCACCTGTCAAGATTGTGGTCGGTGTTTCCGAGAGTCAGGTTCCTTAGCTCGTCACCAACAGTCTCGGGTGTCCTGTGTAAACAAGAAAGATTCTCAGATGCCTCTGTATGGCAAGACCCGTCCTCTAGACTCTCCTTATGTTGAGAAGAAGGTAAGTGATGTCCAAGACCTAAGCATCCAAAAAATATGTCTCAAGACTTACATCACTGGTTATCTCTCACAAGCAAGACTACTTTCAGCCATCCCATCTTGTCAGTAATACAGTACAGGGAGTCCCCGAGTTATGAATGGGTTATGTTCCTGGACTCGGTTCATAAGTCAGAACAGTGTTAATTCCATAGTTAGGTTAGATTAAAACACAACCCTGAACATACAAAACAACATTAATATCTCATACATAACAAATAATGTAGATACTTGTATATACTGCACTGTAAATAAAGTGCTGTTAAACAATATAAAGTAATAAAAAAATTAAATTTTAATTACAGATGTTTGTGGTGAATGTACTGTACTATACTGTATTGGGATCACGTTCATAAGTCGGGGACAGCCTGAACACTACTGTACCAAACTACTGGCTGTACAGTATTGATGGTCCAGAACAAAAGGTTAATGTTCCATGTCTTAACTAAATAATGACAGGTGCTAATGAATCGTCGACTTGCAATTTTTGTTTTTCTTAACCATTCTTGTGCATAATTAGGTCATCTTTTTCAGCCCTTATTGCATGATATGAAATTGAACACCATCTTAAAGCAAGAAATTTGTGGCCACCTTTCTGACGATGAACTACCAAATGGTCTCACTCCATGGAAAACAGACGAGACCAAAAGTGATGTGACTACCAGACTTGTAGGTTAGTAAATTAATGTATGGAAGTTTTTTAGTTTGTTTTAGCTGCCCTGATATAAACAGTCCTATATATAATGCCTAGTTCCCACTCTGTAGAAGTTGGTTAGCAATAGGAAGAGCGTCCAGTCATAAAACTTGCCTCAAATTTACCTGATGACAGCTGGGACACCATGCCATCAGGTAATCACAACTAATGCACACAAGCTTGATGAATTTACAGTGATGGTGATTATGATCAGTTACTTGATTTATAGCACAAGAATTTTTTTCCTGTGCTTATAACTCCATACTGTACCATGCCACTTAATTAACAAAGTTCACCTAACAATCTTTAACTAAAGTTAACTAAATACTGTACAGTATAGCTGTGCCAACAACTGCATAAGGACAGAGTATGTCATTTCATTGCCCAACAAAACCTGGTGTCACCCATTTACCAGCAAAATATAGTTTTCCCACTGGCATAAAACTGTATTATATCAGTTCACTCATTTGTTTCATTATGCTTTCTTACTTTCAAAGCTCAGAAAGCCACATGAGTAGGTTAAGTCCACATCTATAACAGTATACACTATGAAAGGTACAGTACTTAGTAATTATTTGATTCATTGTGTTACAGGAACTCAAGGAGTAGTGAAACAGGAGGATAATTTGTCCCACCACAGCGCCTTGCCAGACACTACACACACATTGGTTCCATGTAAGGTTGAGATGCCACTCATCTCCAGTTCATATACAGAGGAGGAGGACCTTGATGGTAGTCTGCTGACACCAGAGAGTAAAGGTAAGAGGCACAGCTCCATCATCTTACTGTTCTTCTTCTCTCTCCACAGTCATTGGGTCATTCCTATGGTTTACTCCACTGAGTAATTTCGGGACATTAATAACTCACTTATTAATTCCATCTCTTATTCAGTAGAGTCTGACCTACATGCATGCCATAAGGCACTTCATGTATTTCATTTATCCATATCATTTCAGTATACTTTTTTGCCTGTGTTTCAAGGTTTGTCATCTTTATTTTTTCTCTCATACTTTCAGTTTATCCTATCCAATAATAATGTTTAAAATAAAAACAATTTTGATGCTGTCACTTTTGTGCCGCTAATATGGAAGGTAACTGTCGTGGGGTTTTTTAATGGCTAAGCGATGAAATCTTAAGTCTGTACATTAAACTCTATCATAGTAAGTTAAAGCCATTCAGAATTATAGTACTGTGCACACTTCATAATTAAAATGACAATCCGTGAATCTATTCTTGTATGTTCATGTAAAGTTTAATGAAATGTAGGCTGCCTATTTAAACAAGGAGTAGTTGAGTCCATAGCCCATTTTATTCAGAAGAACAAGTGCCTAGTATGAGACTATCACTCTAATACCCACGATTGAGTCAATAATCTACAGAAATATTCCTTCCAGCCAACCCTGAATTGTCTTACTCATCTCTCACTTCCCATTCTCTCACCACCTTAGCAAAGTTTATGTGACACTTTCCACTTATCCTCCTTGTTTTCCTATTTCTTATTTTCTGTATCCTGTTCATTTTAATATCATTGATACTCAATTAGTGTTTTTCAGGTATGAACAGTGAAGACCTTGGGGACATCAAGCCACCACATTTAACATCAGATATCATCAGGAAATCTTTCACGTGTCCTGTTTGCTGCAAGAACTATTCCAGACGGCCAACCCTTGCACTGCACCTGAACATACATCTTGGTAAGACAGTAATGACCCATAAACACTCTGGTCACTATACTGACTCAGTGCATTCCCTGGCATACATTACCCTTACCTACAGTACTGACAGACTCCAGTACTGCATTATATAAGATTGTGCTTCTTTGTATACCAACATCAGTTAGTGTACAGTTATCTTCACTGCTTTTAATCATTATTTCTACCTCAATATTTTGTTATTATTCTTAATTCAACATGTTCCAAACAGATGAGCTTGGAGGAAACTGCAATGAATGTGGAAAGTCCTTTGCCAAACGAGAAGCTCTCTGTCGCCACCTGACCTCCCACTCGAATGTGCGTCAGTTTATGTGTCAACTGTGTAACAAAGCATTCAAGCTCCTGAGTCATGCCAGAGTCCATCTACGCACACACACCACCACCAAGACCATACCCTGCAGATATTGCAACAATTTATATAAAACTAAAGTAAGTTTAGTTCAATATGACTACAAAAGTTCTGATTTATTTATGGTTGATCAGTGTAAAATATGTAGGTAATGATACAGTGTACAGTAGTTTATGGGGGAAGATGTGTTGTGTGAAGTGAAAGGGATAAACCAGAGGGATATCCTGATCCTTTGTTGTGGAAGGGAGACGACAGTATAACAGAACATGTTTATTAGAGATAATGAAGGGAGAGCCTGTATTGCTTTTGACTTTAACCACCCCGTGATGATGTGGGAGAATTAAAATGTCTGGTGTAGATACTAATTACTGTACTGTGAGTTGTGAACAAATCACCTCATTTGTGTGTCCAAACACATACCCTGTACAATATATATATATATATATATATATATATATATATATATATATATAAACTTTTCAATGATCTTTACTCACTCACTAAATTTCCCAGAGTGCCAGAAATATGCATGAACGAACCCATGACAAGATTAAAGCCTTCATGTGCATGGAGTGTCAGAAAGCGTTTGTTACCAAAGCTTCCCTGATACGCCACCTAAGGATACACACTGGTGAAGCTCCATTCCACTGTCAGTACTGTGGTCGTTGCTTCAAGGAACATGGCACCCTGAGTAGACATCTAAAACACAAAAGTAAGTCCTTAGAATTTGTTTATATAAATGTTACACACAAGTAAATGCATGTACATACTGTACAGTGTACATATTGTGTACACGCATTAAAGTCTTTAGTTGCCTGTTCACACACTAACATACATATTTACATTACAGTATCACTAAGAAAGGAGAGAACCAAACTAAGGTCCAGGTATTAAAGTGAAAATAGAAAATCTGTATAAGAGAACTGAATACAGTATGTAGAATATAAATGATAATGTACTTTATAGCCATAACATACTCTACTGAGAGGAGACACAGAGGTAGGCACTAACTAATCCCTGAGCTATGGGGGGGGGCAGATTAACCTCCCATCCATCCATGGAGGCCCCACTACCTCTATACTCAATTCCTTAGAAGCAAGATTTTCATAACTTGTTTGTATCTTACTGTACTGTCATAATTTTTTCCAGTGCCATGTGCTCAGCAGGCTGCCATGGAGATGAAAACTGGTGATGTCGGGATTCGTCTTGTTCAAGGCAACAGTAAAATGGTCAAAGTTGAAACCAGTGAGAAGAGTCAAGATGGTAATGTACAGACTAGTCAAGAGCAGAAAGATTCTCAGGTAATTTAATACATTACTCTATCTTCCTCTCTCTACATCTGCCACATTTGTTACACAGTTGCTCTACTTCTTCCATTACCCTTAAACTTTTAAGAAGCTTTCATTTACAAGAAATCTAGGTTAGGATTTTTTTTCCCCATACAGGTATTTGGTTTAATGAGCAAAAATCCCAAAGTGACAAATGAATCTCTCTCTCTCTCTCTCTCAGTATTTATAATGGGAGTCTATGGGAAAATTTGCTTCAGTTTACAAATAAGTTCCAAAATGTTTTTCAGGAATGGAATCCTTTCATAAATTGGGGGAATACCTGTAGCTGTAATTTATAATTTGTCAAAAGTTATCCGTTAAAATGAACATACAGTACAGTACAAAACTACATTTTGTTCCAGCAGACTGATTATATGTCATCTCCTGAACCCACCATGAGTGACCCCACCAAACACTACAACATGGAGGACACAGTCTCACTCAGCTCACCATTGCTTGAGGACGAGACAGACCTGTTGGCACTAGGACGGGACCAGACACCCAGCAGTTTTCAGCTTAACATTCAAGAACATGGTAATTGTCAGGATATTCTTTAGAAAACTATATAGTACAGTACATCCATATTCAAATACATTACCCTGTACAATACTTACCTTCAAATAATGTTACACTTAAATTTGGTGTTTATGTTTCAGGTGTCAAAGAAGAAAGAAAACCTGAGGATTCATCACATATTTTCCTCACCAATAACGGCTGTGGCACACTACAAACTGTGGACACTTTAACTGTTATCACTGACACTTAAAGTACTATAGTAGAGTTAATTTTATGTAAAGGGCTCAATTTATAAATAAATTAAAAGGATAAATTTTAATGACTACTTTACTGTATTTATTTTTTACCTTTCCTGCATCAGACACATCTCCTTATCTTCAGGTGTTGTTAATGATACAGTAGCACAGTACAACCATTGACTTCCATGAATCAGAGGTAAAGTTCCTGGGTACTGATCCTGTAAATAAAAAAACTGTCCCAGAACATACTTACAATGACATCCAAGACATTTTTAAGCACATTCTGTATATAATGAGAAACAAGATTTATATTCTGGGTATTAATATTTTCTTGGCATTTGTCCTCACTTTTGTGGGTTAGCCACAATTGCCTGATGGCATCTCTCCATGCTGTATGGTCCCTTGTAGCCTCCTTGTTAGGTTCTTGTTTTTGCTCGTAACAAGGCTAATAAAGTACTTGGGTTCATACAAAGGAGTGTTAGTTACAAGACTAGCGAGGTCATCCTAAAACTGTATCTTGCTCTTGTGAGACCACACCTGGATTACGCAGTTCAGTTCTGGTCACCGTATTACAGAATGGATATAGAATCCTTGGAAAGAATTCGGAGGAGAATGACAAGACTAATCCAGGGCATTAGGAACCTTGAGTACAGAGACAGATTAAAGCATCTTAATTTGCACTCCCTCGAGAGACGTAGAGCGAGGGGCGACCTGATAGAGGTGTATAAGTGGAAGTCAGGGCCAAACAAAGGGGACATTACAAAGGTACTCAAACTATCCAACCAGGAGCGAACTCGTAACAATGGTTTTAAATTGGACAAATTTAGATTTAGGCGTGAAATAGGTAAACACTGGTTTGGAAACAGAGTAGTGGATGAATGGAACAAGTTACCAAATATCATCATTAACTCGAATACGCTGAATAGCTTCAAACATAGGTTGGATGCTTATATGAGCAATAGGGGTTGGGTGTAAACGGGACTGCCCAGTATGGGCCAATAGGCCCGCTGCAGTTTCCTCCATTCTTATGTTCTTATGTGAGGCGGCGCTGGTTGACCTAGACCACGAGGTATACACTGGGGAATTCGCGGGGTCGGCTACTCAGCGACAAACAGCGTTTGTGGTGGAGGTATCCACTACAGTCTCCCTTATTCTTTCTGGGGTAGTACGAGACCAAGGTGCTTCTATGATCGTACAGGAATGCTGAAGTCTTCACCTTATGATTCTTCTCATCAAACATTTCAGTGGGGATACAACTCTTCCTCTTGATGGTGCCCACTTGTCTCATATCTTTGGATTTCAGTTCACAGGTGAGTAGATACGATGTAAACCAGTTATCCATTGTAACTGTTCTCTGGCTGTAATAGTATGGCTTGACAAGTTCTGTAGTATAATATGAAGAAAATGTTATGTGAGAATCTTGTGGACAGCTGTGGTTGTAGTTGGGTTGCCAATTCATTAATATATTTGTCTTCATTATTTAAGCAAATATACGAACATTTAGAAACTTCTCATGACCTTAAATAACAATGAATAGTTTATTATTATAAAAATTTTACCTTTGGTTTGTTTAATAATTATCCTGACAGTGATACAACCGAAAACAGATCCACCAATCACAATCACCTTTACATACAGCTTTCCTTTACCAAGTATTGCCAGCACGAGACCCAGGGTGGGGTCGGTGCATCATTGGCTGACTGTACCGGTTTTCATTGAATTTCATGATGTAATCCTCTTCATTAATGTCTCCTGTTCCCCGCTTGGCAACTGCTGTTGTGACGTGGTGGTGCAGTCTGGTAGGTGAGGTGAGGGATGTGGCTGGGTCATCCTCCTGACTCTCCTCGCCCCTGCTGTGTACGGCGTTTCTTGCGTGGTGGTAGTTGTTGCGGGTAGAACATGATGGTGTTGCAGGTAGAACATGATGGTGTTGCGGGTAGAACATGATGGTGTTGCGGGTAGAACATGATGGTGTTGCGGCTGGTAGAGGAGTTTGGGTCTTGGGTGGTATCCCTCGTGGGTACCTTCTCACTCTCACTAACATCAGTTTCATCTTAATTTTCTACAAATTCTACCACATCCTCGTCATCCGGTTCCAGTATTTGTAACTGTTCACCATCTCTTACAACGGTTTCCTGGGTCCTCCTGCCCTAGCAACTCAGAGGGGGTCGCTGAGCTCTACCTTATGACCAAATAATATACTGTCTATTTCAATCTGCAAAAAAGCTTGTATTCTTGCCATATCTGCCTGGAAACATTATAATAACCTGAAAAGAAAAGACAACACTAGTAAGTATCTCTCATTTATAACATGAAACACTTTAAGTGCCCCCATTAACGGCACCCTGAAAAATCTCCAATAAACAAGTTATTCAAAACCCCGTCAATTTTATTTTCCTGCACCTAATACCCAATACCCATATAAATTATCTTCTATAAGCTCTATTGTCTTATAAAATTCACTCCAAAAACATCAAAAAGTAAAGAATGATCAAAAAATGCACCACACACCCCGCGGCATATGAGCTGGTCCCACTACACCTTATCCAGTCTTCTGGGAGCCAATTGACCCCAGTTACACACTCCATAGTAACAGGTATGACGTGGACTATCAAATGACCCATTGTTTATTTCAGAGCTCATAGTATTTCACCGTTTGTTACAATTTATAGTCCTCAGACGAATAAAAAAAATCGCTGTTCATTCCACTTAGTAGAGTCCATTGAACCCTAAGAGAGCTGACAATGAGGATTAACCCATTAACACACAATATTTATCCAAACAGTAGCTCTAGTTACCAATACGTGTACATGACGGCGTTTGGTAAATATCTAGTTGAATCCGTTTCTGTTTATGGATAATTTTGTATTTTATTACTGTAATTTTTTGCTTTTGTCATGTCTTTGTTAGGTTGGGAAAGTGAGGTTGTCCAGTGTAGTGCCGGACATCATACTGCCTTAAGTTACTGTCTGCTACATCCACACTTGTCCTTCAGAATTCACTTTCACTTTTAAGTACAAACAGCTGAGTTACACTAACCCGTTATACTTGGCATCAAAGGAAGGTGTAATTATTTGTGAAAACTGGTTAATTATCCCGACCTCACAAAAGGATCCCAAAAGGCCTTCCCTTCATGGAATCCAAATTCTGTATACTATATTTTGTATAGTACCTGTAGTGAACTCGTATGCCATACTTAATGAATAAATAAGTGAACTTGGACTTTGGACCTGAGCCAGGATATGCTTAAGTAACCACCAGATGACATGTGCCAATTTCCTTGTGTCTGTCACCTAACACCAATTAATAACCAAAAGTAGTGTAGCTATATATTTAAGAAGCAGTAAATAAGTTTTTTTTTTACATATTAATTTTGATGTTTTATTTTTCTATTAGAAGTTAAATGCTTATCAACAGGCTTGATTTATTAATACCAGGTAATCAGTAATTATAATTTTGTCCATATTTGTGCAAACTACCTTATTAATGCTCATAATAGACTTATAATCAATTGGTAGTAGAGTAAATTAAATTATGTATATAAAATCTAGACACAAAAGCTTCACAGATATTAATTATATATGGTAGAACTTTATCTCTGCTTTGTGTGAACTTAAAATAGGTTACTCTTATTATAGAGACATTCACAGCAGCTACTTTTGTTTCTCACGGTAAAATAATTTGTTTTTACTTGAGTTTGTAATTATTTAATATATAAATTATACAGAGGCGGGATATATGGTATTAAGGAGATGAGTTTCATTAGTAATCTATATATGATGCATCTTA
Source organism: Homarus americanus (assembly GCF_018991925.1). NCBI lineage: Eukaryota > Metazoa > Arthropoda > Malacostraca > Decapoda > Nephropidae > Homarus > Homarus americanus. The sequence continues at coordinate 2,167,645 of NW_024724693.1, forward strand.
TAATATAGTAATTGGTGATAGAAAGAGATTGATAAAGTTATCCCATAGTAACAAAATACCTTACTAGTTAACGCTGTATAAATGATCCAACACTACTTACTACAGACTCAGATTATTCATAAAACAAGTTCAAAGTTATGGTCAATGTAACCCTTGTAACTTATATATGGATTTGTTTTTCTATTATCATTTGTTAACTTGTTGCCGGAAATTTGTCAATCATTCTGCAACAGTGGAGAGAATTGTGGCAGAGAGAGTGAGGAAGAAACTAGGTGAGTGTGGTGGAGGTGTGGGGAGGGTTAGGTGAGGGGTGAGTCACCAGGGAGGAGGTCTACAGGGATATTGGAGTTTGTTCACAATATTATGTAATTATAAACCTAAATTTCCACCTCTGTTAACGTTAAATGAATTGTTTTTCTCTAGATGTATTATTAAGGACTAGGTTTGTTTTATTACCGTGCAGTTCATCTTATCTCTTCATGTACTTCTGGTCCTGGTGTGACAGTCTTAGGCTCCTGTTCTACACGTTATTGTTAAAAGGTGTGGATTAACATGTCACAGTCTGGGGTTGTTTGGTTAGGTGTGAAAAACTGAATAAGTTGAGTTTTTTTATGTATAATAGAATTGCCAATTTGTGCCTCTAGTGGCCAGAGTTGTGCAAGACTCTGAAAAAATGGGCCATATTTTTTATTTACAGCTGGTAACTGATAATAACAGGGTGACATTGATATAGTTTAGTAATAATTTAGATGTCATACTCATGGGAGCTACCGACTTTATGGAAATTTGACTTACGGTAATTTTGGGCCGTGGTATTTTCAGCCTATTGTTAGTGAAGAATATAAGAATGGAGGAAACTGCAGCTGGCCTGTTGACCCCATACTGAGCAGTCCCATTTACACCCAGCCTCCTTCCCTCGTATATCGGCCCAACCTATATTTGAAGTTACCCAGAGTGTTCGAGACAATGATGTTCCTAATTTACCTTCCCTGACTTTGGTGAATTTGGTCCATACACTGTAAGATGATTAGGTATTATTATCGTTTCAGTCATCCAGTGAATTTTAGGTTAGGTTAGGTTAGGTTAGGTTAGGTTAGGTTAGGTTAGGTTAGGTTAGGTTAGGTTAGGTTAGGTTAGGTTGGGTTGGGTTGGGTTGGGTTGGGTTGGGTTGGGTTGGGTTGGGTTGGGTTGGGTTGGGTTGGGTTGGGTTGGGTTAGGGTTGGGTAGGTTAGGTTAGGTTTTCCCATGGTTTATATCAACTTCCAGATAGATGGACGACTGAAACGATAATTTTGCCGATGATTATTTAGTTGTCACTGATTTTATTAAAGGTATATGATACTGTATTATGTTGTGTAATAATAAAAGAATGGCTGAAATCATGTGCTAACCTAACCTATATGTATCTTAACTCACCTATATCTAGAAAACTAAAAATTTCCACAAAATGAATAGAAGTGAAAGTAATCAGCGTACAAAACTGTCTGAAAACGCCCCTCCATAATTACCAAACTGCTGACGGTCACAAGTATGTAGCATATTAGCCGATTATTTATGGCATTGTCACACACACGGAAAGAATTAGTATATTTTGATAGATTATGAAGAGAATGGAAAGGCAGGAAACACCAGGACATTTTATTCACACAACTGTTTTATTTTAGCCACGTTGTACAGTATAACTTTGACAGAATTTATCCGCTAAAACTAATAATGGTAAAATTATCGTTTCGGTCGTTCATCTGTTTTTACGACAGTTTTTGATGTGTTTAGAATGATTTTGATCTTACCTACCCTAACTAATCTAACCTACCCTAACTAACCTAACCTTGCCAATCTAATCTAACCTAACCTAAATTCTTAAGATTCCCCAGGTGACCAAATCGATAATAATACCCTAATAAATATTGTATACATACCGTATTACACGATCTGAATATGAAAAATCTTTATTACCGGTATTTAAGTACCTATTACTGCTGTCAGAATATATACAGTGAACCCTCACTTTACGCGGTTAATTGAACCCACGGCGGCCCGCGTAAAGTGAACAACATAACATCTGGGATTAATTGAAATAGAAACCGGGCCGACCCCCAAACTCCACTTTTTCCCGACACAATATGTACGTTTTACTAAAAATAACATCTTAACTTTATGATGGTATTCATAGAAGGGAACGATCAATAAGAGAAAAATATACTGTAGGTTAGGTTAGAAAAAAACAAGGTTGGGTTTAACACTTACGTTAGGAGAAGAGATGGGTCGGCGTAGGGGAATGGAGGCTGGTTCCGAGGCAGAGGGCAGGCTACTGGCCCTCAGGTGAGTCTTCATCGCTGTCATCCACACTTATTAGTGCCTCCCTGACAAATCCCTCAAAGTCATCATCACTGTCTCTACCTCTGTCACTATCACTGGCTTGGGCTGGCTGTGGTGGGTTGCGGGCGAAGAACTCGGTCATGCTTTGCTGACGGCTGGTGTTTATGTTGTTGTGATAAACCTTGATGTAGGGCTCCATAGTCTGCACAGCTGGGTAGTGAAGATTTCATACCTGTTAGCGTCAGGGTCGTCGGAAAGGAGGAGCTTGACTTTCCCAATACACTCGATGGCACCCCTTACATTACTATGGGATAACTGGCGTTCTTCTTGGGATGACGCACCACCTCCCTCTTCACTGACGTCATCATCATCTACCATCTCGTCGGTAGTCACATCAGGATCCCTTATCACCTCCAGGATGTCGTCGTTGGTGGTCTCGGAGAAGCCTGCAGCTGTAACACTCTGCGCAGCTTCTCTGGCAAGGTCCACTGCTACTGCAACAGTCTGAACCTCACCAGTCACAGATTTACTCTGCCTAACACCCGGAATGCCTTGCAACACATGTCTCCATGCGTGACGAACAGATCTACGGACAGCTGATCCCATGCCTCCACCAAGAAGTCCACAGCTTTCTTGACGTTGAATGTTCTCCAACATTGTCTCACAAGTACTTCTTGCTCTGCCAACTGTTGATCCTCGTCGTCTTTGCTCTTGCTATCGGTGTTGGTGTCACTCAGGTTACGCAACTCTTCCTTGGTGTTGGTGTAGTCGTTCAGGAGCTTGAATTTCTTGGCAGAGAATGCAGCTTTTACATTACAGATCAATTCTTGGTCCATGGGCTGTATTATAGACCTAGTGTTGGGAGGAAGGAAGACCACTTTTACGTTGGGGTGACGATCTAACAGTAGGAGTGAGTGTCCTGGTGCGTTGTCAAGCAGCAACAAAATCTTGAATGGAACATTGTGTTGCTCACAGAATTTCTTAACGTCAGGAACGAAACAGTCATCAAACCAGGAGAGGGACAGAGTAGAGAACATCCACGCCTTACGAGCGGTCAGCCAGTGGACATTTAGCTTGGTCATGTCCATGCTCTTGTAGGCGTGCGGCTTGCGTGCTGTGTGGATCACCGATAACTTGAGCTTACAGGTACCGGAGTCATTGGTGGTAAACAGGACGGTGATGCGCTCCTTCTGCAACTTCCGGCCTCGACACTTGCTGGCATTCTTCACAACGAAGGTCTTGGAAGGTAGCTTTTTCCAAAAAAGACCAGATTCGTCCATGTTAAACACCTGGTCGTCGGTGTACTGTCCTTCCTCCATAATCTCACGTAAAAACGGAGGAAATTCCCTAGCTGCAACACAGTCAGCACTAGCTTCTTCACCACCAATGTTGATATTGGTGATCTTGTTCCTCTTCTTAAACCTATGTAACCACCCAGAGGAAGCATTAAAGGGTTTGGGCTCTGCAATTCCCATCTTTCGTGACACTGCAGCATACAGTTCACGTGCGTACTCCTTAACTGAGCGCGTGTCCACCGCCATGTTCCGTCGTGCCTGACGAACCAAGTAGCTCACAAGTAATTTTTCCGTCTTGAGAAGCACCTGGTTGTGGCAATACTTGATCATAGAAGCACCTGTAGACTTTGTGATGTTCATGTGCTCCTTTATCTTGGCTGCATCCTTCTTAATTGTCCTGATCGTAGACTCGTAAACACCATGCTGGCGCGCGAGATCAACCTGTCTTGTTCCTTTCTCCAACTCTTGTATGATCTTATATTTAATTACGTAGCTTAAGGAATGACGTGTCATCTTTGGCTTAGGGCGGTTGGGTCCAGGTAATGCAAGGTTTCTTTGTGGTGGTGGTGGTCCGGTGGAAGCCATTCTTATGGAACAATGTATACCGATATGCACGGTGTAGCCGGGAGGGGTGTAACTGACGTGGGTAAGTCAAGGAGCTTGAACGCTCCCGCAGCGGGGCACGTCATAGTACATTAAACCAATCACAGCTAGCGGGGAGGGAGGTAAGGATGCTTTGCCCAATCACAGTCTGATACATCATATGACGTCACCGATAACGCAACAAAGACATACACTGCGCAACCTACTCGCACCACTTACACAACATGGCGGATGGCGGGAGGTTTAGATCCAAAAATGGCGTGGCGCGAGAGGACCGCCAGCCGCTCACCGCGTAAAAGGGTACACACACCGCGGAAAGTGAGCATTCCGTGTTCGGCAGGGTACCGCGTAAACGTGGAAACGCGTAAAGTGAAACCGCGTAAAGCGAGGGTTTACTGTACAACTACAGTATAATTAAAAAGACAATTATACATACACATTACACAGTCTAAATATTTAAAATGTTTCCCAAGTCGCAATATGGACGGACCGTATGAATAAAGAGTTGCATTGCACTCTTACTGCCCCTCTCAAATACTTCCCAATGCAGTAAAAGTTTTACCTGAAGGTCTCTGTACGTTTTTCCCTCCATCTTACTCAGGTTCTTCTCATCAACCATTCTCACATATGCTGTCTCCTGAATTTCTATTACCACTTATGGAAACTCATTAGTTCAGGCACGAATAGTGTACTTAATATATGCTTTTAGTCATCAAACTTAAACTGCAGCTTAAAAATACCACAACCACCGTCTGGTACTGTATATTTTATCTTCACTAAATAATTTACATTGGTGAACAGTTTACAGTGTTTAGGTATGAAACACTGCTCTAAGGTACAGTCACCAAACTACGTGTAATGATGTGAGAATTGCTGTAAATCCTTGATGTTTATTGGTCTATTTTTAATATTATTAATAATATATAAATCCTGTATTGTAAGTGATCCTGTGAGTGAGATAACTGAAACGCTTTAGTTTTTAGTTTAATTCAACAAGTTCATGTTTTTTTTTTGTTTTTTTTTAATTTTATTAAAATGATCAGGTCTGGTACGGAAAGCCCTAAGGTACCTTCGGGATTTTCATTTATAAACTAAAGTAATTTGACTTAAAAATAGCTAAAGTTAGCATGAAGGTTGGGTTGTCATTAAGTTTGGGGCACATTGGACCTCCATGTTTTAAAAGGACTTGATTTCAGTTGAATATGAAGACAACATCCTGTGTACCGCCGGCAAGACCGTGGGTTCGTAACACTCGTCTTGCCCACCGTTTCTCTGTGGATGTCGGTCACACTAGAATAACCCGTTATAGTACAGCCTTCTTTCCTCACACAGCCAGACTGTGGAATGCTCTGCCGTCTTTTGTGATTCCATACCCATACAATCTGTCTCTCTTCAAAAAGCTGGTGTTTCGGCATCTTAGTGGTGTAGATTAATATAATCTTTTTCTTTATTATTTTTTATTTCTTTTTACTCTTATTTTTTACCCCTAGGCCTCGTTGTTGGTCAATGACCTGTGCCCAGGTGGGCTATTCCCCTTAAAAGTGTACTGTTAACTTTTGGATTAGGACTAAGTCTTCATTTTCTTGCTCACTCAGTTTAGGTTTGTCCTTTTAATTTCCCATTCTTTTTTCTCAAGTTCTTTATTTGCCTCCAGTTTTGAATTACAAGCTGTACGTGTGTGTTTGCTTCTTCAATGCCTCATCACTGCAGGAAGCTATTCAGAGCTTTGTCACTTGTTATGCTTTACCAGCAGTCAAAGTTATAGTGTAGCTGGTGACTGTTATAATCCCTTATGGTCTACATAGAAGTTGGCACTCTTATCAGATCACTCTGTGTATGCTGAATAAAATTGTCTGGTATTAACCAGGTAAAATATTACAAGTGGCATCGCTGTTGTGAAGGGGTTAAGGTAATTCTTGGTTGAATATATATTTTATCTTAAGAAATATTAAAGAGAAGTAGAGTACAGTACTGTTCTGTGTGAGACAAAGGATCACACACTCGGTCCATGATAACAGGGACAGAAATGATAAAGATGTTGACATAACAGAGACCCTGATATATGAAGCTAAGTACTGTACTGTACAGTATAAATATTTTTGTTGTCACAATGCAAAACTTTATATTCATATGAATGTCTTGAATATAATCCCTAATTATAAATTTTAATCCACAGCGCCCCAGCAGTGTAGACAAAATTATTTCACCATGGCTAGACATCGGTGGCAGGTCACGCTTGCAGTAGGCCTATGACTCATGTCCAGCCATCACGGTCATCAGCTGTCTCACCCTAACCCTTATTCCGTAAGTTGTAATTTGTTTTATATGTGAGGGTAGGTCTCTCCTCTGCTGTATGAACCTAGCATTTAACCCTTAAGCCCCGGGTTAGGGTGCTGCTGGCAGTACCCCCATGTGGGGTTAAATCAAGAACAAAAATCAACATTTGCAAAAATAATAATAAAAAAAGAATGGCGGGAAAATAGGCGGACATTCTGGAACATCGCCTGGGGCTTAAGGGTTAAAAATAATTTTTTGGGCTTGCCAAGTTACTCATCACTGTTACCACCGGACTACCAGTGCAGGGGGTCCCTGAGTTACCAACGGGTTCCGTTTCCGAGGACGTTCTTAAGTTGGATATGTACGTAAGTCGGAACACGTGCTCTGTGTATACAGTACTTACAGAACAATGTTTAAAATACTCATACTGTATATCAGAGCCTAAATCACTTAATTTAAGACACAAAAGAAGAAATGGAATGACAAAATACAGTAAATGAAAGTAAAAAAAAAAAGTCATCAGGTAAATAAAATATTGTAAATTTCAAGTTTAACCTCGTTCATATTGGCAGGTGTTCGTATGTCGGGGACCTCCTGTACTCATAATTTCGGGTAGATATACTTATTTTATTTATTTATTTATTTTTTAACAATGCTACATACAGAATATGCAAAAAAAACAATATTATCATAAGGTCAAATACATAAAGGGAATAAACTTTTCTTTGCACACACATTAGGCAGCTCAGTGGGGGAGTGGGAGGAGGGCGCAGTGTGTGGGGGAGGGTGCAGAGTGTGGGAGGGCGAGAGTGGGGAGGGAGGCGAGAGGGGAGGGCGCAGTGTAGGAGGGGGAGGGTGTAGTGGGGAGGGGGCAGAGGGAGGAGGGCGAGAGGTGTGGGGGAGGGTGAGAGTGTGGGGAGGGGTGAGAGTGTGGGGGGGAGGGGGCAGAGTGTGGGAGGGGGGGTGTGTGGGGGAGGGCGCAGGGGGAGTGCAGCGGAGGGCGCAGAGTGTGGGAGGAGGGCTCAGTGTGTGGGGGAGGGTCGCCGTTGCTAGGGAGTCAGCAGAGGATAGTGTACGCTGGTCTGCATTGCTATGGCGAAGCAGAGTGTCTATGGAAATGGCGATTGTGTTAAACCTTCATTTAGCTTTTCTTAATGTTTTTATATGCATGTTTTTGTAGATTTAGTTTGTATACAAATGATTGAAGAGTAACATAAGAAAGGTAGTTGGTATGGTTTATGAATGCTGGGAAAGGAGACACAGTACAGGGAGTTGTGAGCCGCTTCAGCCTTTGTCTTGCTGTATAAACTGTTACTTTACAGCTGTGATAATATTCTTTAATTTTTTTAAACTTTTTACTTTTTCAGTATTTTATATTAGTTTTGTATTTGTAACACAAGAGTCATCACTATAGCCACTTCTCACCACTCCAGGCTAGGCTGTGAGGTACAATAAGTTATAGTTATTTATCAACTCATAATTTGTGGTAGATACATATTTTTTATATCCTATGTTACATGCACACTCAGTCTTACATACAGAATATGCCAAAGATAATTATCATAAAGTCCAAAACATGAAAGGGAATAAACTTTGTTGGAGTGTTGAGAGGAAGGGTGAGTGAGGGGTCTCGGCTGCCTCCCGTGTGTGGTGAAACTATTGTTGGTCAGCAGCCAAATGGGAATGGAGTATTTTGGGTTTTTACTTATTTATTGGTATTATTTTTAGTTATTCCTCACATTTACTGGTATATATTATTTTTAAGAAAACTACTGGTATGGCTACATGACTAAAATACATAGATATATTTTTTCCTTAAATATTCCCTGGTGAAATAGGGGGTGGGTCTTATATGACATAAAATACGGTATGTCCTCTTTTGTTTTATTCCTTTATATTTTTGTAACATTTCCTGTCAGTTATTATTATCTCCTGTTATCACCTTCGCTCTTCCTGTCACTTACTGTCATCAACTTTTATCTTAACTATGCTCATTTATAACAACTTTATGGGAGCTGTGTGTAAGCCTCCCTTCCTCTTGTCAACTTTCTTGTGTAAAGTTTATTGATCCCACTTTTAATAATATTTCTTTCAGTTTATTCCACTAGAGTTTTATTTCTTGTTTTTAAGTCGTCTCTCCAACAGCACTGAAAATTTGATCTGGGTTTCAATTTCATATTCTACCTCTATCTTTTTTATCTTCCTAAAATCTCATTTGATATTATCCAACTTTTTTCCTTATCAAATTTCTAATATTTTTGCCTACTGGACCTCATTACTGGGACATGATCTGACCTACAGTGCCTCTAGGTGGGTTACTGAGGTCTTGGATCCTTTAACATCACATTTAATGTATTATTGACTCTTGTTTTCCCTGTGTTAAGATGCCATGGGGGATATTTAAACCACACATATCCAATGATTCTCTTGTTTTCTATACAAAATAAAGTAACATTTCTCCACTGTCATTTCTATTACCCAACCCGTGTGGTCCTAATTCTGGCACATCTTTCTCCTTCCTTTCCTTTTAATTAAAGTCACCCATTATAATCAAGCATTCCTTAAACTTTACAGCTTTTTTATACTGCTTTAAATCACCTTAAAACTTATCTAAAACCTCATCTTTGGTCTCATTTGTTGCTGCATGACTCTGAATTATTACCAAGTTATGGGTTTAGCATCAAACTTTACTAACAGAACTTTATCTGCCTTTGTCCAGTTACCATTTACACAATTACCCAACTTCTATTTTACAAGAAACCCTACGTACTTCTCTCATACTTCTACTACTTGTATATATAAAGTGAAATTTCTCTCTAATAATGCTATTTGAACCTGTCCATCCTATATAACTTTATCTCAGAATGTTCCATTGTAACTATTTCTTCTCCCTGCAAACATTTGCATACTTCATCTTTTCATAATTATGATGTCCACACATTCTAGATTCCTATTTAAGTTCATACCAACTCAATCTTAATCATTCTGGATTGTTGTTTAGTGTCCAAGGCTTTGTTTTCTCAGATAGTGCTTGCTAGCTCCCAGTGACACTGCCCACAAGTACAGGGGGCACTGCAGTTCGACATTTAGGTGACAGTGATTCATCAGGTACGGCCAGTATACTGTATATTCGTTTATAATGACTTTTCATGGTTGATCAAGGACAAGAACTGAAATCCACTGAGGATGGCAGCCCCTGGCCTTTCTTCACCTGAAGAGAACCATAGAGGGATATAGAAGAAGTTAATACTGAGCTATGGGTTTTAGAGGTCACTAATCTCTCCAGTCAAGGACCAGCTCATCACAAGTTGATTTATAACAGGAAAACTGGTTAGACCTAAAGACTGGCAATTAAGACAGGACAGCAGACCTTTCCCTCTGTAGCTGTGATTGACAGTACAGTAGTGGAACATTTAGAATGGTCGAAAAGTCCTTACCTATTTTGTTGAAACAATGGTCATTCGTGATGAAGAAGTATTACAGTAGTCAATTGTATATATAGTATATTATGCTTAAGTCCAACATGAGCACCATAGGTGTTTATACAGATTTCAAACCTGTCCAGTGCATTGCACAATAAGATTAAAAAGACTTTGTTGTTCTGTAAATATTGTTTTGTAAACCTCAGATTTTACAAAGTCCCTCACAAAGAAGTTTGTGCAACCCATGGTCTGTTTCCACCATGTCCAGTGTAGCTCATCAAGATACAGTACACTCTAGCAATGTCTAGACCAGAGGAGCTGTCCTGACTCATCCATGGAGTCTGGTTTGAGGCAAAATGTGGATTAAAGGGCACTAGATCTGAGAGGTTTTAGTTTAATTTATATCGTTTTGTTGAACATTGTGTCACATTTTAGACTCAAATTAGTTATGTGATTTGCTAATTTTCAGATCTTACCAAACTGAAGAATCCGTCAGGGATGTCGGCAACAACAACCATGGCACCCAAGTTCTCTGTGTTGACAACTCCTTGCAGATTATGCTTTAAAGCAGCCAAGTGGCTACCTGTTATTTTTATTGTGACTGTGGTAGTCTGGTCGTATTATGCCTATGTGATCCAGCTCAACATCGGTTAGTATCTTATACTGACTTGTAGAAATGTACAAGACTTTGAGATTTATATTAATTCACTTTTGTCATAATTTTAACTGCTTCACCATATACTGAATCATTAATTCATTTTGTTCTGCCAAGAATAGTTAGGTGAATTGTTTGGTAAAACTGTGCACAACTTTACTGTCATAACACAAGTGTGGTAATTGTACAGTAACCAAGATATATTAAGGACATTCTGCTCAAGTAAATCAAAAGTTTTACCTGTGAATGACACTTTTATATGTATCAGTAATTTGTTACTTGTGATGAATTTCTCAAACTATATTACAAGTTCTGTGTTCTTCTCTTCAGGTACTATTGCGAACATCATAGAAAAATGTAAGTGAGCATGAAGTGTCTTGTAATTATTAAGCTGATTTCTAAATAGGTTTGGGATTTGTAAGAATATTTGTCCAGCTTAGACATGAGATACAAATGAGACTTTTTGCCAAATAGAGATAACTCCTTTTATTCCTCCAACTGAAAAGAAATTAATTCATGTATGGTAAAAAACATTACCTCGGGTTCATTTATGACGGTGTTCACTATCACGACACAACTAACTAGACAGTGTGGTACAGTACTGCTTTAGTTTTCAGTCTATTAACTTTTTATTGCAGAAGGTCCATACTTTTATGTAACATTAGAAATACTTTTATTTTTATGAGTGATGTGTGTTGCTGAAAAGGTGTTCAGTTGGTGGTGTCTTGCTAAATGGGACATATTTCCCTGTATTATATCACGTCCCTTCGAGGTGTTGTGCCAGAAGTTTATAAGGTGCTGTAAAGTTTGTCCAGAGTTTTCATGATCAAGACTGATGGTATATTATTTATTTCAGGTTTTTATCTTATTGCATACCATGTATTATTGGGGCTCTTCTTGTGGGCCTACTGGCAGACCATCTTCACAGACATTGGCACAGTTCCTAAACAGGTAAGTAATCCTAACCTAATTTAATGTACAGTGTCATTGAATTTTCGGTTTTAATATTCTAAAAAATGACGATGATGAGGTTAATAAATGCCCAGTGCACAAGATTACGGTGCTCAGATATTTACCTCTAAAGCAATATGCTCCCTCGTCTTAGATAAGGATTGTTTGACTAAAATTTGTTCCTGCTGATGACCTCTGGATGTTAACACTTTCTGGGGCCCACGAGGCGCATCTGCCACCACCCAGAGCTGGGCAGGATGTGCCAACCTAATGACAATCGCAGCATAAATGATTGCATGTACTTTTTGTTTGTCATTATTTTCCATTGTATTTAATTTTTTTAGTGTGTAGTTCTTCACAAATGATATCACTACAATACTGTTATACAAAGGAAGTTAAATCTAAAACAAATGTAAGAAAATACAAGTGACTGTCGCAAAGGAGTGTGCAGCGTCTACTCACTGTAAATCCTTGGGACGCACTGATGCATGCAGGCCCACGGGGAGGTTATCCCAACACCTCACGCCCACCACAGTTGTGCCGCGAGAATGGGAAGACAACGGCACACATTTTGTGACTTGGACCATGAAAATGAAGCTATAAATAGATTTTTTTGCAAATATATGAAGTTGCTGACAATATTTTCATCATCAAAATGCTAACAGGACTTTTTTGGACGATGAAATATTCATCATCGCCCTGCCAAAATGTTAAATAAGGTGATTAAATGTATGTTGTTACTAAAACTCCAAATACTTGCAGAATAAATTAAAGATGTATACTGTACTGTACTGGTGATATACAGGAACAGAGAGTAAATGGTTAAGGCATCAAGTTAAAGTTGAAACTATTAGTCTACTGTAGTAATAATAAGCTTCACTTATTTAATATAACAAATGTTTTTTAAAGTGTATAATTCAGTAGTAAAGGAGGGAAGAACTGTGGGGGCGGGGGGAGTATACTGTACAGCTATACATTAAACAAATAATAAACAACATTATTTGAAGGACAGTTTTGGAGCCATGGTACAATCGATCTTCTTCAACTTCCCCAAATTGGTTCCTATATTGTCCAGGATAAAATATTTGCATTTGTATACTGTATATACTCATCTATAATTCTACCTCGTTTATAGGTCGACCCTGATTTTTTGACCAAGAAATCATTAATTTATGATATGCCTCGTTTATAGGTCGACCCAAGTTTTTGAGGGTAATGGAACAGCAAAACCTTCACTAAAAACACTACGTCCTATAGACTGAGGGTCGCCGTGCCTGAAACACCGAGTGCCGAAGGCATATTGTTTACCATTATTACGACACTTTACACTGAAACGGGTAGTTTCAGCAAAAATATTGTATATTTCCATTCAAGTATTTATTCAAGTCAATTAGGAGGGAATATTACTGTAATACAACAGGGTTTTTTAACTGAAAACCATTCGAAAAGCGATTACAGTAACATCTTTTGAACAACGAAAGAAAGCGAAAGTCGATTGTTTTCGTCATGATTTTATCCCACTTTTCACTGTAATTCGTACGTCATTTCAGCAAAAATATTACATTTCCGTGAATGTTTTATATCGAGCACAGTATGAATAGAATAACATTGTAATATAACAGTATTTTAACCGAAAACTATTAAAAAAATGAGTAACATCTCTTGAACATCGGAAGGTTAGGTAAAGTCTTTTGTTTTCGTCATGTATTTTATCCTATTTTATATTGAAATACATCACGTTTCAGCAAAACTACTATTTATTTCTGAGAATATATTCATTCAGGCACAGTTAAGGTAAAATCTACGTGTGATGTAACAGTTTTTTAACTAAAAACTATTCGAAAAACACGTGTACCGTGATACTCAAGAGCTAGTGGTGCGTCGTGCATCGTTGTAAACAATAGGAGGTTGAGGTGGATTAACGGGTATTATTATAAGTGTGAAATATCGAAAAGGTTTTTATTACTGGTATTTTTTGTACATCAATGAGAACTGTGATACCATATATGATATGATAAGTTAGCCTGTGCTAAGAACTTCAACATAGACTACTGAAAACACTTTGTAAGGTAATTTAGCCTATTGTAAGTTGGTGAGCTTCATTTGCTGAAGGAACAGCACAGCTGTTCATTACTAATTGGTGCATATTTAATGTTTCCATTGTTTACTGGCAGTAAATGGTAAATATTTTTCATGTCTGAAGCTAAAAGTTGCTCCTCGCCCTTCCCATCATGCATGGATTCAACCTAACAGAACTATTACGGTACCCATGTAGAGGTCGACCCCCAATTTTTTGCCTAAAAATTGGTTCTTAAAAACTCGAACGACACACGAGTATATACGGTAATACTGTATAGTACAGTGAAACCTCGATTAACCGGGCACAGGTCACTGACCCACATCGGGGCCTGGGGGGCGATAATGTAATAATATTAATAATGATAATAATAATAGTAATATAGAACCATAAAGAAATGCAAAAAATGAAAAAAAATCAAGAGTGAGAAACAATATATGTATGTTGTGTTGTCAATAGTAAGAGAAACAATTGAGACCCTGCAATTGTGTGTAAATGAGGCAGAAAGTCAGATCAGCAACCTGGGACTTGGTCACAATTTTTGTGATGACATACAATATGTTCTTTGACTTTTCCATTTTTTATTCACGGTTTCTGTGCTGGTTCATATTTATTTACTAAAGTGGTTAATGTTTTAAAGCAAATTCTATTGAAATATGAATGGCAAATGAACAAAAATGAATAGAGGGAATTAAATGAGGTAGGTAGGGAAAGGTACTTTGTAAATGTATGTTTACTATGTAAATATTTGTTTTATTTCCGTAGACTTTATGTACGATTAACCGACCTTTCGGATTATCCGTCGGCCCCTTCCCCCCATATGGGGTCGGTTAATCGAGGTTTTACTGTATTGTATGTACGTACTGTATATTGTGTTTGTGTCAGATACTTCCATTACCTCTCCTTACAATTAATCAGTACTGTACCATATTCACTTTAATAATGTCTTTCTTGTCAACTGTTATTTGAAAGTAAAATTTGTCTATATATTATTTTTCCTCACCTAATCAGTTTCGGTTACCACCAACGGAATTGGATCGCTATGAGTCGGCGGAGACGGAGGAAGTGAGACGGGACGTCCTAGAGAGATTTATTCAGAAGCAGAGCCTCCCAGTGTACAACCGCACCATGACTGGCGGTAAGTCTGACCATTTGTGTGACTAAACTACCTTGAAATTGTCATCAGTGTCATGATATCCATTAACTTGAATTACAGTTGCCATCACATGAATGTACTCCGGCCTAGGAGTGTGTGAGGGCACAGGTACGAGATATGGCACCACAGGGCCGTGGGCGTGAAACCGTGGATTACCGTGTTTGCCAGTTCCCGTAGTTCAATCCTAGTCACTCGGTGGTGGCTGCACAACCATCCTGCAGAACATAAACAAACAAAGCATCTATGTGATGTGTGTTCTTCGGTATTTATGTGTGGTCGGTCAAACTGGGCAATTTCACTGTTTCACGTCTGTTCTTTCTGTCCTGACTACGGTGCAGCATTGCCACGTCTTGTACCCAATCCCTCACACACTCCCAGGATGTGGTACAGTCATGTGGAGGCAACTGTACTTAGAAATCCACCATAAAGTATTTCTGCTCCTGTAATCCTTTTCCCATAAAGCTCAAGCTGGACAGAATCAGGAGTAACACAGACTCTTCCATCAGTCATTTATTCATTCATTGTTTTTAGTATCATAGAGATAAACTTTGAGCATCTAGATTTCTTGGGCCCAAACAGTATTTTGATTGTAGAAAATTTTGGTGTCAGCTGTACAGGTTCACTGGCCAGAATACTCTACTGCTCCAGACCTACCCATGTTTACTACGCTTTATCACACTCATTCATACAAACATTGGTTTAAGAAAATAAAATACACCATAATGATACTGTACCGAACAATAATAAAATGAAACAACATAGACTATAGGTAACCAGAGCATTTTGTTCATCTTAGACACACACACACAACACCACATTGCAACATATGAATACAAACTTAAAACAGTGAACAGGTATACAAAAAGATTGTTGTCATGTACAGAAGAAAGAAAGAAAAAATATTAGCTTAGATGTGAAAATAGATGGGTTATGGCATTTTGAAAAGGTGGAACATGCTGTGGATGTCACTAGAACCCTACACTCAACATTTAACACAAAATAGACTAAAAGTGTTGAGTTAACTTGGTGACTTCTCTCCTCCTCAGATATCCGTTATTGTGATAAGTGTGTGCAGATCAAGCCAGACAGATGCCACCACTGCTCAGTGTGTGGAGTATGTGTCTTAAAACTGGATCATCATTGCCCATGGGTTAACAACTGTGTTGCCTTCACAAACTACAAATTCTTCATATTATTCTTGGGATATGCTCTCCTCTACTGCCTTTTTATTGGAGCTACAACTTTGCAATATTTCATCAAGTTTTGGAAGGTAAGAGAAAAAGTGAGTGTACAGTACTGCAAGAGTTGAATGTTATTTCGAAATTGGTTAAGAGAACATAGTATGGCAAAATGTACAGTGCGGTACCAGACAATATTCTCATTACTGTGGGGAGTGTTCAGACAGCACAGTACTGTATGTTGTGTTGTTGAAGTCTCTATGTGGAGGAGGTTGTACTGTACTGTATAGTATGTGTTTGTAGGTGGCTGGGTTTGGAGGTGTTAAGTCAGATATTATTGAGGGTTAGATAATAAAGTAAAACCAGTCTCTTGACCTCATCAAGGCTTTGTTCATCATAAGTCAACACATCTGAAGACACAAGAAGAGAAGAATAGGAAATATGTAAGACAATCAGAGGTTATGGTAGTAAGTAGTGGTAAGAAATACACTAAACTTAAGGTTCCAGTATATAATGGGAAGTATTATTATGGGGTTTTGTGTGTTTATGGTAATGGGAGGTGTATTTTACCATCAAGAATCAGGTATTGTGTTGTGACAGGGCAGTGAACTTTATGCCTATGATGTCAACCTGGTCTTGTATGGGGAAAATCTGTAGATGACTAATATTTGTGGTCTTAAGGCATCCTAGTGTTTTCTGAAGGCTTTGGTTGAGTCTTGTGGAGTTTATAGAAGGTGGAGGCAGATGTTGCTGGAGCCCATCATAGGCCAGCACAGTTTACTATGGTGCAGATGTATTTGATTATATGTTAGTGGCTCTTGTTGTCCAGAGGTAGTGTGTGTGTGTGAGTATATTGAGTGACACAGTTTGGGGCATCATCATCATCATCATCATCATCATCATCATCATCATCATCATAATCATCATCATCATCATCATCATCATCATCATCATCATCATCATCATCCTCTTGCCATCCACTACCATCCCCCTTTATTTGTGTTAAATGTTACCTATATCTTCACTCAGCACTGAAAGGCATGGGCTTTAATTTGGTAAAAGAGAAATACATTAATGTATTGTTGTTCCTCAGAATGAGCTTGGTGAGGAGGGAAAGTTCCACATATTGTTCGTCTTCTTCGTGTCCATCATGTTCGCCATCAGTCTGGTCTCATTGTTTGGCTACCACATCTTCTTAGTCGTCAAGAATAGGTCCACACTGGGTAGGTATTAATGTACGCTACCTTTATGTAGGCTAAAGTAAGGCCTTTATGTCATATTTTTATTCCCTTCTGGACTTTTTTTATACTGTATTATGTGCAGTTTCATAGCTTTTTGTATCATCTTCAGGGTTTTTTCATGTACTGTTTATATTTTTGACTAGTGATCTCCAGCAGGCAGCTCCTGGTAAAGCAGGCAGCTGACTAGGGATGTTCCATATATATATATATATATATATATATATAATATATATATATATATATATATATATATATATATATATATATATATATATATATATATATATATATATATATATATATATATATATATATATATATATATATATATATATATATATTACTGCCCACCTCTGCCAGTCATCCCCTACCACACCCATGAGGCCAAACTGGGGAGATCAAGTGGAACAGTTGTCATATAGAGACAGGAAGACTTAGGGTGGCCATGTTGTACACCTGAACTGTGGCTCTACCATCTTGGTCACGACTACAGTAGCTAGAAATCTCCCACAGTGGCACTGGAAACCCATGGATACTTAAACCAGTATACTGTACAGTGAGACAGTGTACAGAATATAAAATGTGGAGACTCAAAGCTCCATTTGGTAGACCCAAGTTTGGAAGGGGATTGCTATTAGATTAATAATGTAATACGGGCAGTCCCCGAGTTACGAACGTCCGACTTACCATCAACCGCCCTTATGAAAGGGATCCCAATACATTCATTGCAAAAAAATGTAATTAAAATAATTTTATTTTAATTATTTTCATCATTATATATTGTTTAACATCACTTCATTCACATTATTTGTTATGTGTTGGATATTATTATTGTTTTGTGTGGGCTTTAACCTAACCTAAACTATGGGTCCAAGAACGTATCCTTGTTGTAAGTCGGGGACAGCCTGTACCTGTGAGTTTATTTCATGTACGTATTTATTTATTTATTTTACTTTTTAGTAAAATTCGCCATTTCGAGTCTAACTTACAAATCATTTAGACATTAATGATAAATACTTCATTGTGGTTGAGCTGTGGACTGCTTAGATGTTGTAGGTATAATGGCTTCAGACTTAATGGAAATTCTTCAGATGTGATCTTAAACAAATCTGGCACTTCCTCCTATTTCTTCATTCATGCACCCACTGCCTCACCCCACCCCACCCCTCACCCCACCCCTCACCCCACCCCCTCACCCCACCCCACCCCTCACCCACCCCTCACCCCACCCCTTACCCACCCCACCCCTCACCCCTCACCCCTCACCCCACCCCTCACCCCACCCCCCCTCACCCCACCCCACCCCCCACCCCACCCCACCCCTCACCCCCTGATCTGATTTTGTCCAAAGCATTTTCTTTCTCTTTTCTTGCTCTGTCTTACAATAAAGGGACCATGACACTTGGCTCAGACAACAAGAGATATATGTAGGAATATTTCCATACCTAGTGTACTTGGCAACTGATACTGTACTGTGTTTGTGCTTAACAACTCCAAGAAGGTAAAGCCTGACCTCCAGCTTTCAGTGACAGTTGTTTCTTCTGGTTTTCCATTATGAGAGTGATCACAGAGGGTAGGGATCAACTAGTCATCAGGTTAACTGCAACTATTAGTCAAGTTAGCTGCAACAAAATCAGGTTAGTTGCAACTAATATTCATATAACTGCAACTGGGAGTCAGTTTTTGCCAGCCACTAGTGTCTGGGTACCCTGGGTCCAGTCCAAAGGCAAGAAGAAGCGTAAAGTGATAAAGAAGAATGTGATAGATTGAGAAAGATAATAATTCAGCTACTGTACTCCACATTTGAACAGAGTCGTTCCGTGCTCCTATCTTCCGGCTGAACCATGCTTGGCTACAGGATAAAGACGGCTTCAGTTTGGGTGCTTTCAATAACTTTGTTGAAGTGTTTGGGGATAACAAGAAGCTATGGTTCCTTCCAGTGGCCTCCAGGTGAGTACTCTTGTCTTCTGTGGACTTGTATCATAGTGGTATAATATCCTGGGGTGTTGAGGTCTTAAAGTAACACATACTACTGTGCAGCTATAACAAGGTACAGTTTTATATTGAGTGTATCTGAAGAGGTTCCTGCACTTAAATTTATTCCCTTATACTGTATAGCTGTGAGAACTGGATATAAGTTTTTACAAAATTTCACTTAACTTTTTTTTAAGAAGTTACCATAATTATAAGGTCACTTTTTTATTCTCAGCCCTCATCTCTCAGTCAAAAAATTCATTGTTGGATCTATTTTATTGCTTCCTCAAAAAATTTAAAGAAAATCAACATCTACCTTTAATTTTAAATTCTTTTTAACTTGTTTGATTTTTGGCTAAGTTAGAAGTACTGTAAAGTTATTATATACTAAAGGGCAGATGGTATGGCTATAAATGTTTTATTGATCAGTTTGTTATGAAGGTGACACACTAGACAAAGGCTGAAGAACTAATATGTTGTATTCAGTTATGCAAAATCAAATTAGTCTAAATCTTCTTAGTTTGTAAGATGAAAAGAATGTGTGTTGATTTTTTTTAGATGTTTTGATTTTATAATGAAATAAAACCATAAAATACTGCTCTTCCTCACTTCTTTTTAACAATAAATTATATGAGAACTAAACATGTTCATTCACAAGTGTTAATACTTATTAGACACCCTGAGTCGCTGACTGAATAGTCCAGCTAAACTAAAATACTTTTGGAACTACAGCAAAATGGAGGATTGGCCTTGAAATCAAGATGTTTGGCTGCAACAGTGACACAAGTAGTACTGTACTGCACTGCCTAGGTAGCTCAGCTCTAATAAAACTTCCTGCCACAATAGGGCAAGCTTGCCCCCAGTAAGACTTTGAAGGACATTGGTTATGCCTGAAGTGAATGAGTTGCACATGCACTGTATGATATTCTGATTCCTTAGCTTCCAGCTTTTGGGCAACTGTGGCTTCTAGCTATTACCGATTAATAGATTATGGCATCCATACAGTAATAACGTTCCAGGTGTAAGATATTAGAGTTCAAGCTGTTGTTTTTAGAAATAGTTTACAGAAAACACTCATTAGAAATGCAGTACTGTGCAATAATTTCCATACACTAGTTTAACCGTAAATAAAAATAAAGTTACATTAGAAAACAAATTTGCTCACACGTTGCAGTGGGAGATGGTGCTTGGTGTACACAGTAATCCCACAAGGCCACCCCCTTCACAGGTCCTCCCCTCTCCCTGAAATAAGATGCTGTCATGTCTAATTGAAAATCTACGGGAGATTTTCATGTTATGTAATGTTATTGTTAGTTTTATAAAATGTAAAGCTAAAGTTTCAGAGAATCACTATCCAAATATTTAATTAGCAAATTATGCATACACACAAAAAAGTTTTATCACCATTTTCCACATTTTATTTTATTTACATACAGTACAATATTGTGTACCGCATCACATATACTATTCACCTCACTCAGAAGGACAGAATTATACATCAGGTCCATGAGGATTAGAGCATCATGTGCAGTAGCTAGTGACCCCCTCCTGCGACAGTGGTATGCTCTGTTTGGAAATTATTGTACATATCTGATGTGTACTGTACTTATTCTTGGCCACCACTGATGTACTGTATCTCTCTTATTTTATATTCTTATATCCATTTTGATTTTTCAACATCCAATTGTATGATTTGTCTACTATGTGTGTTAGGCTAGGCTGTGTGGTCTAGTACAGGACAGTGTGGACAGGTTCTACTATGTGTGTTAGGCTAGGTTGTGTGGTCTAGTACAGGACAGTGTGGACGGGTTCTATTGTGTGTGTTAGGCTAGGTTGTGTGGTCTAGTACAGGACAGTGTGGACGGGTTCTACTATGTGTGTTAGGCTAGGTTGTGTGGTCTAGTACAGGACAGTGTGGACAGGTTCTACTATGTGTGTTAGGCTAGGTTGTGTGGTCTAGTACAGGACAGTGTGGACAGGTTCTACTTCAACATATTAGTGTCAGGAGGAACACAGGTGCTGACCCTGGTTATCTAACTTACTCACTTCTTAGTAGCTCATGGAAAAGGTTTCATCTTTTTTCCCATTTTTTTGTGTATTGTCCATGCCATTTTTTTTTAAGAGGGGGATAGACTGCTTGTATGGGTTGTAGAAGTGTAGGATAATCATTTATAATTATGATGAGCATCATCACTAGAGTGGGTTGTACACACAACTATGATGATACTCAGCATGTGTGATCATCTTGTACAACCCAGAAAAAAGATTTAAAAATGGATAAAAGAAAAAACTTGTGCAGCAGGAGAGATAAACTGGTATGTGGACCACAAGTATATCGGTGCTGTGGATAATGACAGCAGGTCCTGTAGGCTCCTGAGGGGCAGTACAACACACTAGAGTAAGTCTGTACAGGAGTTAGTTTGGCCAGCATTGCACTCAACTGTCTTCACTTCCTCAACTGTAATAATAGGAACCCATTCACAGTTGAGTGGTGCCATGAGCTCACACCAGCGACTCTTAGAACAGGAGGCGAGTGACTGCTGCACCCCGTCTGTTTTCTACCTAAACATAAAATCCAGAACAGACTATAAGCATACAGTACATATAAAGAACTGTGTGAGTTATAGAGCAAATTTGGATACAACTTGGCAGCTTCATCATTAACAGCTCTCAGGACGAGGTTCCTTTCTTCTCTTCTGTGTACTGTACCTGCATTAGTTTTCTTTTAATTTATTTGATTTTTATTGTGCAAATTGTCGATGAAATGGAGCTGTACAAGTCTTATTTTGATTTGATTTCTTGCTCTTGTTGTTTGACAACAAATAAAAAAATAATGTGGCTGGACTGTGGAGGTTGGCACCAGGGATGGAGTATCCATATTCAGTACAGTGATCCCTCGGTTAACAAACGCCTCGGTTAACGAATTACCTTCTATAAGAATCTTCAATTCGGTTAACGAAAAAAAATTCGATTAACGAAATCCTTACGAAAATCACATTTTGTTTTGAACATCAGCTGATAAGCTGAGGAGGTACTCAGCCAATTCAGTGATCTCTTCTATGTTTACCTTCAAATTAATCACTATCTTATAAGAATTCCAGCAATGTAAATTATATTCTGGCCGGGTAATTTCTATGAATTTTATGAGCTAAAAACAAAAATCTCAAATAAATAAACAAACACCAGACACTCTGTCACCTCACCTCCCGCTCCCCCCCCCCCTTCTTCCCACGCTCCCTCCCTCCTTGCTGTTCCCAGACAAAAGATTGGTGATTTCTTTATGCTTTAAGGTGTTTTTTTAATATAATATCTCAGACTAAAGTTAGGATAATATAATTTGCATTGCTGAAATCCTTGCAAGACAGGGAATAATTTGAATATAAATGTCATATATTTTGCACAAAAGATAAATTTTTGCTCTCCCTAATAAAATTCTTAAATTAGATCTAAAATTTGTATGTCTTATGCAAATTTTAGCTTGTTTATATTCAAATTAATCACTATCTTATAAGAATTCCAGCAATGTAAATTATATTCTGGCTTTACTTTGTATATACTTTTCTGTGAGCTGGAACCAATTACCCAATATCTCATTGAAACAATGGTTTCGGTTAACGAAATTTTCGGTTAATGAACGACCTTCTGGAATGAATTGTGTTCGTTAACCGAGGGACCACTGTATTCATATTTGAATGCATTCATTCAAATAAAGCATTTCAGGGTACAGTATTCGTATACATTACCTGTGCTATTGGAAATCAAAGTACTGTATTTGCATTTGTTATCTAATCCTCGAGCAAAGTACAGTACTGTATTCATATTCGTAGGATAAGCTGACGAGTAATAATTGTTTTATTGATGAAATAACCATACACTTGGCTGCTGAATATATTTTGGACGAACAGAGAGAGAGTTTTTTAATATTCAATCGGCCTATTAAATCCATGACCTGAGTCACCTGAGCAGTGATAGATCTTTCAGTGAAATTAATATTTAAACAAACTGTTAGTAAATAACATGCAACTCTCAGCAGTCACCGCTGTAGTGAGAGGTGATGCGAGGGAGATGTATACTTGTATGATGCCAAATTGTAGCTTAAAGTTATTGTTTGAACCATAATTTCTGGCTCCTATTTGAAATTGGATTTAAATTTTAGATATATTATAGTAATTATTATAGGCAGTTGGAAAGAAAACAATTATTTTGTGTGCCAAACATGTAGTACTATGTACCACTGTATATGTATACTTAATGATTTTTTAATTGCTAACTGTTGGCAACACTGCAGCCAGTCTAGAAGTGTAGAGTAAATTAGGTATAATGACGATACAGTACAGTGCTGTATGTTGTTACTATAAATAACTACTTGTTTCTCGACACAGGAGAGGGCGGGTCTGTTCAATACCAATCATCTACCACTACATACTGTACTGTAAATATAGCAATAAAAAGTTATTTTGTAACCATTCATATTCATGAACACTTTCATAAAGTAATAGCATTCACATTCAGAGTGACACAGTTTCTTTGTAGTAATATCTCTGTTAGCAAGAACTCTCCAATACCTGAAATTGAAATTGGCTCGGAATTTTTCCCGGAAACTCTCCCATTCTGGGTCTGTGAACGAGTTTCTGGGTTGAAAGTCTGGTGCATTGTCTGAGAAAATACCCAAAAAACTTTCCCTCCAAATATTTACTGGGTTTGGGAGCAAATTCTGAGGATGAAATAATGTTTAGACTCAAAAACTTTTCTCAATAACCAGAAAAAATCTGGGGTGTGGGATTTTTCTGGTTTGATAGAGTCGTCTCGTTACCCGGAAGTCTCTCGCACCCGGACGAGCTCTGCCTCCAAACACTGAATTCTTGTACGTATTAACTCCATCCCTGGTTGCCACACAGCTGTACATATTTAAACTAATACTCTACAGGTATAGTATACTTTTTATCTAGTGTTTAATTATACAGTACAGTTAGTGTTCACTTAAAGTACATACAGTACAGTATTGTGTTCCTGGAAACCTGTATGTTAAGTGGACATTAATTCCTCACAGACGATGAGTGGAGAGACATTCCATAACATTCTTCTTAATCATCTTTTTATTTTATTTTACACCTCAGATTGCCTCTTATAGTGACACAACGGTGAAATGTGAGCAAATAAACTTAGGACAGTAAATAATTATAATGTTGACCTTTTACACTCCTCTCACCTGCTTCTGTACTGTACCTGCAACTCAATTCAATTTCATCAGATTTTTTTTCCTAAATTCCTGCCACCTCTTACTACAGTATTCTGATAATTAATTTTTTTAACACATTGCCAAAAACCTGTGTGTGAGTAAAGCGTTGAATAATGAAGGATAACATGACCATTACAGTACTGCCCCACACTATGGAACACAGGGATGGTACAGGAACAACACATGCTTATTTTGCCTCCGAGCTCATTTTCCCGTAGACTCCCATTTTTAACGCTGCGGTCTATTCCAGTGAAAAAACAAAAACATATGTACAGTCTCGTTCAAGATTCTTCGAACACTGCTGAAGACGGCTTGCAACTCGAGGCCGTTTGTTTACTATAGTACGTAGTAAAAATTATGATTGAATGTAAAAGTGATCGGTGATTGGTTACTTAGTTCCCCGTTGCTTAATATATGGTTGGGCTTTGTTGTTTCGAATTATATTATACTACGTACTATAGTAAACAAATGGCCTCGAGTTGCCAGCTGTCTCCAGCAGTGTTCGAAGAATCTTGAACGAAACTGTACAGTCAGGAAAATATATCTTAAAATGTCACAAAGCAAATAATATTTTGAAAGAAAAGTTTTGGTGTTGTTAAGTAATCAGATGAAATTAGGGTAGAAATAATCTGGCATGTACAGTGTCAGTCTCACTGCTACAGTACCACACTGTAATTACCATAAGTTTGATGTTATTAGTTGGGGTTACTTTCCTCAGGCTATTTTATGATATTTTACTGCATAAATGGTACCTGTACTGTACTGTTCTGTACTTCATTAAGAAATGCACAACATTTCAAACAAAGCTTTATTCATTGTTTTATTTATTAAAAAAAATTATACTTTAAAGAAAATTTGAAAATGTCAGAAATGATGTTTGTTAGTAGAAGCATCTGAGAGGGATTCTTTACTTTTTTCCACCATTTACTCCTTGGGCTCGACATGACCGGTCATTTACTCTCACCCCTTAAACTGTTTTAACTCATCGACTGGTCAGTGAAATTTTAGCAAAAACAAAACAAAAGTAGCATTGAAAAGCACAGCATTAATGATCATAGTTTTGTGCAATAATAAGCTGTAGTGAAAGAGAAGAACACGTTATATTCATGTCAGTTAATATTACACACATTTAAAACACCCAAAACAGGAGTATCAGTGGGAACATTGTTGCTGCCTCGCCTCAGTCACTTTATCTACGAATTTGATAAACTGATTTTCTAGGTGAAAGGATAAAAAATTTAACTACAGTATTTTGGAATTGGTATATTTAACCCAGTCAAGAATTTATTTTTTCTTTTACCCGCTACGGATTACTCTTGGTTAAGAACTGTTGAGCTGAGATTTACTTGAAATGAGGCTTTTGATATGTTATTTTAACCCCATCACTGCGGGGACACCACTTATAACATTTTATTTGGCTAACAACAGACGATTTTATTCAGCGTGGGGAGGACACCGTACACGAGGGGTTAATGAAACAATTACAAATATTAAATGGAGGGTTCTAATGTTACCACAACTTGTTCCCTTTTTCAAAATGCCTAAACACATCCATTTTCACATTTTAACTAACAATTTTTCTTTCTCTTCTCCACACGACAACATTCCTGATTAAAGTTTGTGCTTATATTTCACCACTTGTCATTATTAGAGGCAATTGAAGGTAACAAAATATTGAGGAGATTGTTTAGGACATACACCTAACACTATTGTTAACAAGGGTTTTTGTGGGGAATTACTGCCCAATTAAAGTACTGGTTCTCAGGAATGCATCATAGAGGTTAAGAAGGTGATGACTGTACCCAGGGAAAATTATTTGTCTATATTTTGTAACAATAATTTCACTTATTTCTCACTGTGCCATGGTACTTTATTATGTAGCTTCTTAATTGGTAAAATTTAGTCCATCTACAGGATTATAAAGGGAGATGTAGGGAATTGCTTGATGATATAGTCCTCAGATAAACCAGGGGTATTTAAGCACTCCCCATACCTTTACTGTAGTCCTAGTTAGGGGTCAGAAGACTGCCGTGTGTGGCATCTCTCTCTCTCACACACCTTCATACCCTCCCTAAAAAGTAAGCCATTTTCTTTACTATTCATAATTAAGATTTATGAAATTATTTATCATGTATGACTAAACATTGTCATGAAGGTTAGCAAAATTAAATACCTTCATCTATTTTGGGAGTCTCTTTAATGAGATTAAATTAGGCAATTTCTTAATAACTCACTTGACTGTCATCATCACAGTCATCAGTATCAGCACTGCGTTCAGTTGGGCAATAATGCACTCTACGTAATGCTTGCTCACCTAGAGGGTATACTGAGCGGCCGGTCTCTGGTCAACATAACAAACAAGGCCTGAGCTGAATATAACTTGTTAAATAGCTGCTGGTGTTTCATTCTCTCACTGATTAGTTATCATTTATCATTTCACCAATTATCAGCTTACTGTACTGGCCGTTAGGGCAGTTGGTTCGTTCTTTGTTACATCGCTATGAACTTTTGTTGTCGGGTGTTAGTACAGGAGGAGACCTGTGATGTTTGGTAGTGTCACACTGGGTAACACCCTTCTCACGTGTGTCTGGGCCAAGCAAGACTCGAACCCTTGACATTGTGGCTAGAGACGACACTCGTTATCGCTGTACCGCCACCAACGTTGGATGCCAACACCTACGGTTAAATAGTTTTGTTTCTACAGAAATTGACTCAATCTACAACATAATCATATGAAAAAGGTGATTTACAGGTGGTTGCTTGTGGCTGCCGTTATCTTATTTCATTTCTTTACAAACTGTGCTACAAAGAGATCCATCTCCAGCTATGACTCTTATCTCGTGGCAAGATCAAAATACAGTATTACAATAGCACTGTCCCGATCAGTATCTGAGAGCACACTATGTATCGTGTATTGCCCAGCTGAATGTACTACAGACGACCAAACACTGTAATCTAGAGTTTGTTGTTTACCTCGTTGTGATGTACAGTATTTGTTAATAATTTTAACTTATTGTCTGAAAATACTGTAATGACATGTAAAGTACTATACAAAGTTGTCTTAGAGTGAGTGTTGTAATAAGACTTCATGTTTGAACATTAGTGCAGCTCCCAGCCAGTGATAGGCAGTGCTTACAATACTCTGGCTTATCTGTCTGGCTTTGATAATGTTATTAATTCTAAGTTTCAGAATCCTGATTGGGGAATATGTTGAACTAATAAGAAAGCATCGATCTATTTTATATAAATTAAGTTTTGTATTTTTGTAGGTCATTTTACAGAAATCTGGTAAGAGTTGTTAAGTGGTGGGCTGGAGCCACAGTACTGTACAGTGGACACATTATCTCACTCTGCAGTAAGAAAAGATCAGAGAGGAATAACTTCACAGATTAATTATATGATACAGTATCTCATTATGTGTGTACTCTAC
The DNA here is from genome assembly GCF_018991925.1 of Homarus americanus. Classification (NCBI taxonomy): domain Eukaryota; kingdom Metazoa; phylum Arthropoda; class Malacostraca; order Decapoda; family Nephropidae; genus Homarus; species Homarus americanus. The sequence continues at coordinate 2,195,462 of NW_024724693.1, forward strand.
TGTACTTTTCTCAGTGAGTGATGTGACAGCCAGTGCGGACAATAAAGGTACAGTCGGGGACAAGAGTTCGCTTCCCACCGAGTCACGGGAATTAGTCTCCGAACTGACTTACCCTGACCGTTTCATCTCATTTGGGGTCGACGCTGCTTCATTATGGGCGGGAGCGAACTTTTGACTCTGACTGTACAAGGAATATAAGTACTGTAGTACATTTTTCTGCATCTACAGTACAGTATTTTTTATTACTTTACAATAGACCAATTAATGGCTCTTTGTAAAGTTATCCTGCTGATGATGTATGCATATTTTATTTTCACATATAATATAATAGTTTTAGTAATAGTTTTAGTTGTATAGGATGTACAGTGCAGTGCTTATAGCCACAACCTTTATACTGTTTTATTATTAGTAAGAATAGATTTATTTCTTCAGTATGATTGTTTGATTGTGTATTAATGAAGAAAAATAATTGCAATATCATAGTCAATTTTTGGAGATTGCTCATCATTTTGTAGTCATGGAAACACACTTTGATAAGTTCATCTATCAGTGCACTGTAACTACCAAAGAGAACCTCACGAGAACTATTAGTGTTCAACGTGACTCTACAATAGTTGTTGTTATCGTTAAAGATTCAATAGAACTTTTTTGTTGTTGTTGGATGATGATGTGAATGGCTGGTGATGTAATTGATGCCACAAGAAACCACTATCACCACCCCACCTAACGCAGCGTCAACCCTTTTAAGAATTTGTACTCTCTCGTTGTTATTCTAGTCTAGGCGATGGTGTAAGTTACCCGGTGCGCGGCCAACAACCCCCTTCTACCACCACTGCCACCACCTCCCCTGTGCAATCCTATGGCAGCACACAGACCAGGTAGAGAGCTTCGTTTTACCCACCTGGCCCACGCCAAGTCGGGAAGAGGGGGGGTTTGACTAATTGTGGTATTTTTTATTCTTTTATTTTTTATTTTGTCTTTTATTTATTTTCTAGATCTAATGCATCCCAACATATCCACTAGTTTGTGAGATTATTTTACTCACACATTGTCTTAGATTAATTTATCTCTTATTTATATACTGTACAGTACTACTCCTGAGCCTTTCCTTTAACTTTTAGTGTTTCCTAACATCTTTTATTATGTTAACGTTTCCTCACTTGTATTTTTTACTGGCTTCATAACTTGTTTTTATTAGTAATCTTCACTAGTTTCTCCCTCTCTAAGTTGTGGACAGTTTCATGTCCTTTACTGTAATATTAATTACTTTTTACAGACCTTCCTCTTTTTACCATCTTGCATCTCTGTCACGTTCTTCACATTTGGTCACTGACTCATCTTAATCTGTTTTATTCTCTGGTGTCTGGCTCATACAACTCAGTATAGCCAGACATGTCTCTGAGTTGAAAATCCAGAGTTCTCAGGACCCCTGACATTGTTGACTGGAACTAATTTAAAAATTAGTTGACTGTCACATCTCAACCGAGTGGCAAAAGTTACCACTTAAGACTGAAGGCGGGGAGTTCTCACCATCACACTACCACAGGCACTTCTTGACCCTCATCTGGTTCCCCAATAAAATATCATTTCATGAGTTGACTCCATAGACACAGTCAATTGGACAGTGAGAGCTGATGCCTCTGCTTCACCCCATTACTGTTGAAAGCCTAACTCTAAACCTTCCAAGTACTTTTATAGTGTATGTGTAATGTGACACTGAAAGATAAGCAACCTTGTCCAGAGCTAAGAGGGCAGCTGGAGTACTGTATTGGTAAATCATAGAAGCAGGCTAAGATGTTTTGGTCCTGTGGAGAGACTGGAGGAGAGTAGAGTGGACCAAAAGATGCAGGGGTAGACCAAGAGTGTCATGGGGAGTGGTGGTAAGAGAGCTGCTATCAGGAAGTCACATCTAACCCATCCATGTTTGGGAAATGGCCATGAAACGGTGATGACGATGATAATGATCTAGGCTGTGTTCAGGTGACAATTGTAATCACCCAATTCTAGGTTTTAGTTGTGTAAGTTGGTTTGAATTTATTAAACTTCCCAGAATGAGAATAGTTTGTGAGCCTTCACCATTCAGCCGCGTACGGTACTTTATTTCTTTGCAGCATAACCTAGCCTTTCATAAGCTAATTCGACCATGAATACACGGCATCATGGGCACTGCATCTTCATTTGAACTTATTAATGTCATATTTTTTTAGTCCATCTTCCAGAGAGAAACCTTGATAAACACTGTACTACACCTGTTAGCTTACCTGGTCTTCACCCCATAATTGAATGACTGTGGGAAGCATAAATTTTACTACTCCTCATTGTACAGGTACCTTTCTTTTGGTTTAATTTCTCCCCACTGGGGTGTATATTGCTCTAAAAAATGGAGATGTTGTGCCTCTTTCCTCCCATTTCTAGCTAGCTACAGTTACTGCAGTCTGTTGACCCAAGTTTCAGGCAATAAATGAAAAATTGGTCCTCAATCCCATTTTATAGGCAAGTCTTGATGAGGTGGCTCAGGTCCCTCCCTTCCCTTTATAGATACAGTACTGCTGAGGTGGGCAGGAACTGAGGGGCTCACCTGCAGAATGACTCTATACTGCAGAGTACAGAAGGGTCAAGTATTAAATATGTTAGTGTTATGGCAAAGACTCAACCTTTAGACTAAGTAGTGACTTTTGCCTCTCAGATTTATTAAAGAGATAGACTTGTGATGGGAAGGTTAACTAACTTTTTAATTAGTTACTGTCAACAGTGTCAGGGGTCCTTGGATCCCTGGGTTTTCAATCAGTAGACGTCTCTGGCTACACAGTATTTAAATCACCTGATCCAAACTCGGCTATAAAATGGGATTTCAGAATCAACCTCTGATTATAGTTACTTACTCTACTTCATACTACTGTGTACCTCTTTTTGTTCATCTGTCAGACTTCAAATGTTTCTCTTATGATTTTTATCTAGCTTTATTGTTTTCTCTTTTTATATTGTTTGTAACCTGATGCCTCTCAAGAGTGACTTATATTTATGCCTTCTGAAGCCTATAATTCTGGAACCCAGGGAACCCCAAACTTAGGTGGTTGGACTAACACAAAGATTAGACAACTCTCCCATAACAACCCTATCCCATGAACTGAGAAGCTACAGGTACTACTCAAGGTTCATAGGTAACAGGTCATGAAGAAGAAACTGGGTGTGTGATCCTCTCACAACTCTGACAGGTTCACACAATTTATCTCTTTCCAACCATCAACTAAAGTCAGGAGATGTGAGGCTGCCAACTACACTTCTGTTTTGACAGTAAACTAAGTGTCTGACCTTGTTTTTAGTGTGCACTTCTGAGGTTTTGGGTATTGTTACACAGTTCTTGGGATGCTGCCGCTGGGTGGATACAGTTCTTGCCTCTCATCCTTAGGGTCGCTGGTTCACGCCCAGGCGATCCCTAGTTCACACAACTGTGGATGGGCACCTAACTTTACAGTTGGTGATAGTGACGGGTATTGAGGTGTAGTGCTGGCCTCCCTGTGTGCCAAATAAAAGGCAAAGTTTACATTGTACTGTGTTGACACTTTCTCAAATGGGTCATCAGAGCTATGGGACCCATTTTCACCTTCACACAGTTCTGTTCTTTGTATTATTCTTTGTATGGGAAGAGAGGATTATTTATCTGTTTTGAAGTGTTTACATTCAATAACATCTTGACTAAGGTGCAACTGGTGTGGTGATTTGGGGCAGCTGCCACCACCATGTTTTTATGGTGGGCAGTCCAACCCATTTATTAGGCAATTTATTCTCCAGGCCTGCTGATGGATCTGTCTGGGGAACAAGGATGGTCTAGGATAACATTATAGATATTCTGTTCCAAAAGAGGTTATGGGGGATGTTGTGTGTCCCAGCTTCTTTTATTATGTAGTGGAACATTAATTAACCTTTGAGTGGTGTTGTACTTCACTACATCTGGCTAGTTTGTTCACTGAGAACATTCTCTCTTCTACAACCAGGATTATGCTTTCTACGAGTGTCTGCACTACGCACGAAAAGCTGCACCGAGAATTTTTCCCAGGAAGTTTCTCCAGGAGGGACTGACAAGGTCTATTTTACTTACCATTCACATTATTCTTATTGATAATTAATAAGTTATCCATTGATCTCACTTGCAGTTCAATGATATGTTGTTTATTCATCCTCAGCATCATTTTCTGTGCTTGCATGGGTTAGCTCTTCATGCTGTGGGGTGTGTTGCAGTCTCCCCTCCACTTGACTCTACTGGTCTCCTCCATTCTCTCCACGTATCTGAGACATCTCCGTGTACCAATACTCGCGGTACAAATCTTATATTGTATTGCTGTATTTGGTTTATGAATGTTAATTGTTTTGGGAATTTAGTTTTGTCAACTAATTTACTTACTTCATTTCAGATGAGGTCAGTCAGTTGTCTGAACTGGTGCTCAGGGTTGTTTGAGTCTTTGCTCTGGCTATTTTCACTAGCTAGGGAGATATGGGGTTTCCTGTTTCAGGATAGACTGGGTTAGTGTGGCCTGTGATCTATCCACATGAGTGCTGGGGACTTGTGCAAGGTATCACACTACTATTGTTGTGATTGATTTAGTAAGTTTGTTATTCCTTTACTGACTGTAGGGAATTATTAACCCCCTTTGGGTCAGATGGTTAAATTCTGTGTAAATCCCCCATTGAATCATATACTGTACTGCACCATGGTGCTTCACTCCTGAGTGTTGACCACAGGAGCTAGTGATCTACCACTGGCTGGCTACCTCTTCTGTTTTATGTGTATTAAGGTCCCTCAAAAACAATGGACTACCAAAGCTGTTAAAAAACTTTACAGTGGAAAATGTGGAAAGTTTCATGTAATTCAGTCTCTGACCAGCAGAATCCTGACATCCTTGATCATTATGTGGCTGAGTCTTTGGTAAGAGTGTAATTCAGTGATTGGTTGTGCAGATGACTAGTGTAGGCTTCATTGTGCCATGTATCTATGATAGTTACTTGTTAAGAAAGTCCAAGGATAACTCTTCTGATCTTCTTGTGTAAAATTGTTGCTTTATGAGGTGAAGTCTGGCTGTGGACTTCCTTGTGGCCAAGACTGTTCTCAGGATAATCTGTCAATATATTCCTATCGTTCCTCCTCTGTCAGATGGACACACATATACTTTTTTATGTTTGTGAGTGTGAAAAAGTAAATTGCTTGTAGGTAGTGTTCACAAACATTTTTCATTAATATGAGTGTATGTATCTTATTAATGTACAGTAATAACTATTAATGTACAGGTTCACAATCCCTTATCCGAAACCCCTGGGGCCAGATGTGTTTTGGAATTTGGAATTTTTCGGATTTGAGAACGGTAGTACGGTACATATACCGTATATTATGGTAACACCCCAGCGGTCTGTGGCAGCAACCCGTAAGCAAACACATTAATATTTCTACAACGAACCTTCTGAATATTCACACTCACCTTCAATGTTCAGTTCTTCATGGTATATTCTAGCTTGTTTCTTGACCAACAAACCAGTCAGTGGCATACGTTCACTTCTTTGTTGAATCCACTCAATCATCACACGGTCAAGATCTTCATTTTTTGCCCTCAGTAATGTTTTCCTGTTTTTCATTAGTTATGGTCATCACTGTCAGTGTAAAACTTCAACAACTTGTCTTTCTGTTTCTTTAAGTCACATATGTTGGTAGTTCCCACACCATATTCTTCAGTAAGACGCCACACCACGATCAAGCTTCTGTAATAACTCCACTTTCTGTGCTATCAATAATGAGAGATGCTTCCTTTTCTTCTTCTTCTTGTTACCCATAGGGGCATCTGAAGCTCTTTTTGACATTTTCACAGTGAAATTAAACTCAAAATCTCAAAATCACAGAAAATGTCAGAGAGCAGCAGACGCACGTGTGACTGGTAGCAGCGCTGAGACACAACTGACGCCTCACACCTGCGTGGGTCAAGCTTCGGCCACGTCGGGTCGTGTTCGGCATCATTCTGGGTATGTCGTGCACGGGAGTGATGCTCCACGAAAAACTTTCGGTTTACAGAGCTTTTCGGATTTCGAAATTGCGGCTAAGGGATTGTGGACCCGTAGTACAAAATCAAATTACAGTACAATACAGGATGAATATGATAACCACAACAAAAATGCTTTACTCATCATGATGCAGCACAGTATCTTGGTCAGCTGGGATATAGTGAAGATAGTGACACAACAATCATAGTTATATCACTATCTTCAAGTATTTCTAATATATTTCTTGTTTGTAAAATATAAAATGTTACTTATGACATTTTGATGTAATTTTCATTGGCACAAAGCAGTAAAATCTGTTGTAAGTCTTTCATGAGTACTGTACTTCTCTCTCTCTCCCTGGATATGTTAATACTATACACACCATTGTGTTTATTTTGGCACAGTGGATTACACTCTCCTTGTGTGTTGTACTACAGTAATCCATCACCAACCACAGCATCTTGATTATTCGTGTTCTGCATTTTGTGTGCGATGTAATATCAAGTCAGGTGTCCAGTTTTAACCCTTAAGCCCCGGGTTAGGGTGCTGCTGGCAGTACTCCCCCGAGGGTTAAATCGAGAAAAAATAAACTTTTCCAAAAAATAAAAATAAAATAAAATAAATAAAAAAGAAAATGGCGGGAAAGTCGCTTTATGTTGTATGTGTTCCTCAGCGACAGTTGCCATCATCTGTGACACACAGGTCTTCTTTCTGAGCTTATTTCTTTAAATCAATTAATTATTTTCATCTCCTGCTAAATTACTTTCTACTGGGTGGCAGCCACACCCCACATGATCTGGAGTAGCTCACTCATTGAATCCATCTTCCTCAGGTGTTTATATTCATCTTAATTAAATTCATTCTAAACACGATAGAAAAACCATTTTTTATCTAGAATGTCTTATGTTGTAATTTTTGGGGTAAATTATATTTGTTTGAAAAATTGTGATGAATTTCTGTACGTATATTACAATATAAGTATACTGTATAGAAGGTAGGGTTGACTGCAGAGGTATTTACTGTATTGTCTCCATAGACAATTTGATTATTTGGGTACCCTGTCTGGTGACACTTCTACTTTCTCCTCATAGAGGGCCTCACTATCTGGCTAAAGCAGGTTTATTTGTGAAACAAAAAAAATTATTAATTGTCTCCTTCCCAGGATGTTCAACAGTTAAACCTTTGTGTACAGGTTCCATTCTGAGCATTAATAACATTGTTTTTAGCATTAACCAGATAAAATATTAAAAGTGGTGTCCCCGTAGTGAAGGGGTTGAGGTCTCCCTCAGAGGTTGGGTTTATAAGCCCCCTATGGCCGGGTCTGTCGGGTGAAGAACAGGCTGTTCTCGCTGCTCAACTTTATCAGTCGTTACATTTCAGTATTTTGTAGTAACTATATCTTCCCAGACATCTTTTAAAGGATAAGGTTGTTATGACTGATCTAGGGCTCATTCCCAGCTGCCTTCATATGTGGTTCCCAGGGTTCCAGTCACATGGGCATTGCCGGGTACAGTATTGACACAAGTCACTCATTATAGACTTAGATGCTTTTTCAGAATGAAGCCTTCATTTAACTAGACCAGTAAACATTTGTTAATGATGTTATTTCATTGTTATTTTATGTTACTTTCAACTTTTTTCTAATTTGATCTTTGGACTTTTCTATGTCTACCTATCACTTGCCATCTCAAGTTGTCCATCAGGTCGGTGTATACAGTAGAATCCCAGTTATCTGACACCTACGGGGACTGAGAGGTGCTGGATAAAGAGTTTTTCTGGTTACCGGGTAGTTGAAACTCACCCTTAGGTTCCCCCAATACCTCCTACAGTGTTGCAGGATGACCTCACAAATTCATGTCTCAGAAAAATGGACTTCTGTAAAACTTATTCCACTCTATATAAATGATATGGCTTAAAAATAAAGAAAATATAACATAAAACTATGAAATAAGAGAAATGAAGAGCATAGGTTTGTATGTGTGGGAAGTGAGTGTGTGTGTGTGGGAAGTGAGTGTGTGTGTGTGGAGGCGGTGGGTAACTGGGCTATAAATGTGTGGCCGCACTCCCTCCTGATGTGTTGTTACGGCAGGCACACGTCTGTGAGTCGCCTGGTTTACTGCCTGAATTGTGTCCCATTGCTCGGAGGATTGTTTGAGTGCAGGAGCTATTTTTTTTTTTAAATATGTGTTTTTGGATATTATGATATGCTATGTATCAATTTTATTATTTATCATAGCAAAAAATAAGGTAGCACATCCCTGTTGCGGGCGATATTCAAACTTAAAAATCTAGCTGATTCTGGAGGAATTTTTATTTTTATTATTATTATTTCATTTTGGTGCCGGTTAGTTGAATGTAACGGTTGCCTGGATAACTGGGATTCTACTGTACTCTACCGTCACTTTAATGATAACCTCTCAGACTGTATGCCTGTCCACACTCACTCCCACACATAGTCCTTCCATCATGTTTTAAGTACTGTATTCTTTTCCTTCTATTTTCCTCATTCATGAATCCTTTTATAACTTAGGTAATGGACTGGGTAACTCTTGTACTGTGTCAACAAGTGGCGCCCCAGGATGCCTCACTCGTGTTATTATAATTATTATTAAGAAATGCAGAAAGATACAAATACTGTACAGTGATTTTCCAACTCAATCACAACCCTAGCATGAAAGTACTGTACTGTGCTTAAGGAGGCATTAGCCAGTCAGGCCAAGAGCTGCACATGTATACCATTAGCCATTTTCATATGTACAAACTGGGGTAACACCTAGTCCACCCAAATGGACATCTTCCTGCTGGCTTCATAATTTTGGGTGGCTAAATGCTTCTTTATAATGTACATGTTTTGGGATACTTATATCAGGGTGTAGACTGGTTGCCTTGCAGTCCTTGTCATTAAAGTGTTGACTGGCTGAGGATGGGACTCAGCATTGTGCTCTTTCACTACAACTTATAACTCACCTTTGTTGATCATTTGTCTTTAGTATCCTTCTCAATCTGTGGTACCTTGAGCTTATTCTAGAATTGTTAGATGGGATGGAGACCTCTGTCGTGGAGACACCATAATATGCTACACTACAGGCAGTGTTCCTCCTGGCCTTGGAATTTGGGAGAAGGGTGACACAACTTCATGCTCTGAGCAGAAATAACAAGGAACTTTCTGTCAATCCTTTACTTTCATGGGTCAGACTCAACCAGTTTCAAGATTTTGTCAAAGAACCGGACTTCTGTCAGGCCTGAATAGAACCACTTTCAGTCATAAAAACTGGATGGTGGATCTCATTATTCTCTCAATCCAGTCAGAACAGTACAGACTTACATACAGTTCACAATTAAGTTTAATCAACAATCCTTGATTCTTAACAAAGTGTGTAAGTGTGGAGCCTCTTGGGCTTATTGTACCAGGCTCTTATTGAAGGCCTTGAAGCTCAGCCAAGTTACATCCCCTATGTGCATGACCTTAGGGGAATTGTGGCTTCCTTGGCCTTCCTTCAGGGTAAATCCATTCTTTGGATAGGAATTTGTGCATTATTGAAAGTGTTCAACTCTCGACATATTGGAGCCTGTAAGGTTAATTATTGTTTTAACCTGGTTCCTGTGGTAATGGGTGTGATCAGTGGCAACTCGTGAAACTTGTTAACTTGATTGATTCTCCTTGTGTTTTAGCTGTACAGTACTCGAGTTACCCAATTAACTGTGTAAGTTATAAATAATAATTGATCCTGAAATCCCTTTTACGACCAATTACAGTTCTGCATATTTCAGGTTATTTACGTCCCTTTGTCCACTTTTAGGGTGCTGAGGCGAGATGGATTTAAATTGTTGGAACTTATAAGCAGATTGTAACCACAACACTGGGTTGTGGAGCTCATGCAGGGTGGTGTGGCAATGAGGATTATAAACAGTTCCTCTCTAGGGGCTCTGGTTAATTGGGAGAGATCAAATTTCTGTAATTTTATGGATTTCTGGAATATATTCCCAGTCACACAAGTCAGGGGCTCTGGAAAATCTTGGGTGTCCATGAGTAGATTTGTTGACACAGTACAACGTTAGATTGTGGAATTTCAGGATTCATCTTCATTTCTGATAGTCCAGTTTTCATCCATATGCTCACACCACCATCTTTCTTTTTCTAGATTATCCTTCTCTGTGTTTCTTTTCTCCATCTTTCATATTTCAAACTCTGTCCACTCTTCTTGTGTAACTTAAATGTTCTATACAGCACAGTACACTCATCTTGTCCTTCCCTCGTGTTTGTGAGGGCGAACATATGTTTATCGACGGACTGTCTCATTTCAAAACTCTATCATATCCCTCTGATGTTTGTAAATCCGAGGGAGCATCTGTATACCGCCGGTTAGTTTCTGGGAGACTTGTTCGTAACATTGAAGTGTCATAACCCAGACGTTTGTTGGCTGGGACTGTTCCTATTAAGTGAAGATGTATGGGTGTATTTGAGTAACCCTTCCTGTTTTTCTCCACAAACTTTTATTTTTCATGTGATAGTTTTATTCCATTTACACTGGCAGATGAAAAATGTCATTATAAGGGTCTATTGGTCGCTATCCTTTTATGATGACTTAATATTTACCTGCCCACCAGTGCTTTCATCACCGCTCTGCTATCATTCTCATTTTTGCCAATTCACCCTCATCACCATCATCCTCATTTGTCATCACCATCATCCTTATTGTCATCACCATCACTGCCCTTATTATCTTCATCGTCATCACCGCTATCAACACTCGGCCTTGCTCTCTCTGTTATCCTAGCCCCCTTACCTGGTTCTTGCCTGTTATGTGCTTGTGGTTGTATTGTGCCATGTTAAGTTAGGCTCTGCTTGAAAATGGAGCTTTGAGTGAGTTAACAGTAGTCACAGGTACGGTAGGTTGTCATAATGCTTTGTCGACTTCCAGCAAAGACAACGATGATGATGAGCCTTATTAACTGAAGGTGTTGCCTGCCCCTATAAGCTCAGCATGACAGCCTTGTGTTGTTTGTAGAACGTTTGTTTAATTTCACAGAAAATTTTGTTGTTATTAACTTGACTAATTTCAAAGTAAATCAACTAAGGAGGAATAACTATTGTGTTGTTCATTTGACGTTCAAGTTAAAAGAGATTTGCATGTGTTAATGCTCACTATTCTTGATAGATGATTCTGTAATATTGTATGAAAATATTTTGAACTGCATTATGTAATATGTGATGAATGTTGATATCTTGATTGTTCTACAGGAACTTCAGTTGTATCTCATTTAGTTGCAGGAAAACTTCATTATTGGCTATCATGTAGAAATAATGGCCATATATTAGGGAATTGTTGATATAATTTCCTACCTAAATTTGTTTCCATATTTTATGTACTGTACAGTGAACTGCACAACTCAACCACATAATCATTACAGGTCTATTATCTGAGTGTATACAGTAAACTGTAGAAGCTGTATAAGTTTACATTATCATCCAAACTACATTATTTTTTAGAATGTTAAGACATTAGCAAATTACAGTCCCCTACTATTTTTAGTTTTTATAGGTATTTAATAATTTATTTATTTCAAATGGGGAAGTACAGTATGAGAGACATGATCCTTTTGGAAGATACTGTACCTGATTGTGGTAGTGTGCCAGACTTGTAGGTGTAAACCCTGGAATGTGCTGCCATTGGTGCATATAGTATAATATATTCAGTCATGATTATATAAGACTCGTCTTGAACTGAAATTACTAGTTTTAGATGCTGAAGGCCTCCTTATGTATTATTTTCTTTATTCTGAAGAAAACAAAACTTATAAGGAACAGAACATCAGTTCAAGTGACTCAAGCCAAACCTGCTGTACAGTATCTTGAAAGTAGTGGAGCTTCTTGTAACCTCAGACTGCGTTGTTTGAGTTTAAATTTTTGAGATTGTTTTTTTTTAATGCCAGGCAAATAGGTCGTGTAGCCTACAGCTGGATACATCGATTTGTGAATATGAATTGCTCTGTTTTTTGGGCTACCAGTGGCTGAGGTTAATCCAACCCTCTTAAAGGGGGATATGAAGGAACCACAATTACCCAAAGGCTTATGAGTTAGTGTTGTAATCATTGTATGCACTACCCATTCTTCATCTGTTCAGGCTCAGTTAGACACAGGATCACCTCAGTTCCTACCACAGCTCTACAGGGAAGGACTTTTCACTGGAAAATATAAGTGTTGGACCCCCTACTACACATTGGGGGTTTATATGATAAGAGTTTATAGTTCTGAGTGTGGCTTTTAAGGTAAGAGTATGGCAGTTTCTCAACCTTTCATAAACTTAGCATTTTTACCAATCATGTCACATTTACCTTTCACAGTCAACTTCCAAGGCTGATGAAAATTTTACCCCAGAAAACCTACAGTTGAAGTACAGGAAAATTCTAGAATGTAACCCCTACAGTTGGAGAGGGATTACTGCCTTCCTATTGTGTAACACCAGAGTAGCATGTAAGCCAAAAGTACACACACTACACACCAGTATCCCGAGGTTATCTTATTCAGGGTGTTCATTTATCTACACTGATTGTTCCTTTTTGTCTTAGTAGGATTTGGTGTCCTCTCCTTCAGCTATGCCCAACTCCTCTTCAGAGTCTTCTTTCTTCTTCAATATGGAGAGGCAGTGGAGTGCAGCAGACACATTGATATGTTGTCATGACAGGCTGTGGTTCACGTCCAGAGCACTTGACAGTTGACTCGGCTGTGAATGGGTGCCTGACTTGCAGTTAAGGAAGTGAAAATGGTCCAATGCAGCACTGGCCATTTTACCTCATTGTTTATGAAGGCTGTATTCACGCTGTGCCATATGACCACTAGGCCTGTGAGACTCTGTGTTCACCTTCAATTCATCGAAGTTTGGTCTGATGCCACCGGTTCCTGGTTTTACAAATTCCAGGTGTGGATTTTTCAGGTTTTTCTAATGCTCTTGAAAGTTTCCATTTCGGTATTGTTCATGTGTGGAATTTCCTGGATTTGAAGGTTGGTGTTGGCTTTTGTTGACTGACACTTGAAACCATTTCTGGGCTTGGCAGGGATATCCTTCTTGGAGGTTATGTGCTCTCCCATTCTTGAGGCCTCAGGCCCTTCAAACTGTTATTCTTTCTTAAGATGACCCAAGGAACACTGGGGAGCTGTATCAACATGCATGTTTGAGTGCCACACTATGCAATTGTTCCCCTAAGAGGTGCATTAACAAGTCCTTCTAGACAGGTGTAAGTTATAAATGGGCGATTGATCCTGAAATCCCATTTTATAACCGAGCCTGGGTAGAAACTCTTAAGTCCCACCCTCCTCCATCTGGCAGGAAGTGAGTTGGTCAGTGTTCTACTTTATATATGAGTGTAAACATATGAAGAACAGATTACTTATGCACTGTGCAGTAATTACAACACATTAGCTCCCAGTTTTTAAACAACTTTGGCTTCTTATTGCTTTTTAAATGCTGTGATTGTTGGGAGGAAGAAGTATTTTGGTATTAGCCTCAGTTGCCAAAAGCTAAGGCTTCCTTGGGTTCCTAAGGACCCAGCCTACAGCATGCATATCCATATTCATGAGTCATTTTACCTGTGGTCAGTTATAAAATGAGATTTCAGGATCAATTCCCATATTACTACCTGTACAGTGATATCCCCATTAGCCGGAACAATTGGTGCAGGGCACTTCCGGGAATGAGAGATTTCCGGGTAACGAGACGACTCTCTCAAAGCCGAAAAAATATCCTTCGTCTCCAGAATTTTCCGGGTAACAGAAAATTTATCTCGGAATTTCCAGAAAATGCTCCCGATTTTCATCTCTCAAACCCGGAAAAAACTCCCCCGTCCCCGGAATTCTCTGTAATTTTCCGGTGAATGCGCCCCTCGGAAAATTTCAATTCTGGCAATCGGAGAGTTCCGGCTAACGGAGATATTACTATTTTATCATTTTGAGGTTAATGTGGCAGGTTTTTGGAATGATGCTGTTTATTTAAATACAGGAATATATGTCTCATTGTTCTAAAATATCTTAATTTATTGTAGAATATTTTATCTCCAACTGATGGTTATAATAATACTCCACTCTGAATTATTTATAAGATCACAATGGTTTAACTCTAATTAGATCCAGTTTGGAAATGTTGGTTTAGCTCTATTTTCATTTTCTCAATTTATACAAATGTTTTCCTGTTGTAGTGCAGAGTGTTCAGCAATGAGCAGTAGGTAAAATTTAGGAGAAGAATGGTGGTGAATTGGAAAAGAATAGCAGGTTGTTGAAGAGTGAGAGAGAACCTTATACAGTACCAGGTGGATCCACCCAGGGTCAACCACCCAAATTGGTTAAAATATCTTGACAGACCTCGCCAGCGAGGGAAATGCCTCTCATCGTGTCTTCTGGGCGTAGCGTCCGTGGCAGATGATCAACCCACCTAAACATTCAGTTCAGGTGACCCTGCTGTGCTCCTAATTCAAAGACCAATTAAAGTCTTCTTAAACTTCGCACAAGTAGGATGTGCAAGACCACTAGCGTCCAAATGTTGGCTAGCATAACTTCCTTCTTTGATGTGACTGCGTACAAACGCCTTGCTTTCATTATCACCTATTTGAATGTTTTTCATTACATCTTCACATGACCTTAAAAATTTGGTTACACTATAGTCATCCTCCGCCGTAAACTCGTGGATGTGATCACTGCGCTGTAATACTTGAACAATGTTAGGTTGGTTAGATGACATGCTGATGTTAGATGTAGCCATGGTTAGTGAGTTGCTAGACAACTTAGATCTAACTGAAAGATGTGTGGATGCAGGAGGGAAAGTAATCTCTGACACACTGTGAGACTCTGTAGACTGAGAGGTATCCTGCCTGTAATCAGGTGTTGTATTGTACGTATTACCTGACCTTAGGGTTCCACGACATAAATCGTCGTGCAATTGATCACTTGAGTGTTCATTACTCTCAACAGAAATGTCTGGCAGTGAGGGCGCGTGCGTTTCTAGCGAATCTATTAATTCTATGTGTTCAGTATTGACATTAGTACCAGTAGCTAGTACAGTGTCAGACTTGAGTGCATCGTCAGAATTATCTGAAACGTTATCATAAATCTCCTTCAAATCGGTGATATCTGAACTCATTAAATTAAAAAAATCATCCATCAGTGTTAAAAAGACATGAAAAGTCAGTCTACACAGAAACCTTGCCTAGCCATTTACAGTAAATGTTTGAAAAATAACGTAATAATTGGCAAGAAAAAAATTGTTACTGGTTCTAGAGAACTTCAATGTATTTATATATATCAAATAATAATAAGTAAGACACTTAAACATTATCCTACGCGATGTATAACGTGTGACGCTGTGCTGTAGAATATGTTAATGTGTGTTTAATATAGTGTGTCCTTGTCCTACCTATTACTGTTGGCTTGATTGTAGAATTCTGGGAATTTCTTGAAAATCTGGCCTTTAATCCCGTAGACTTCAGCGGCTTGGATGACAGTCAGGGTTGCTGGTGTGTAGTTTAAAGATGACGTCCTTGAAGAATTCGCGATGGCGTCTGGCGTTGACGAGAGTAACCACGGTCAACCACTAGAGGGGCGATGGACGGCTAACTCGGTGAACTCGGAGTTCACCGGCGTCGTCGGGCGATCCCGTGAGGTCACTAGGTTAATGCACCTTGGGGCTGGTAGACCTCTTGGAGTTGATTGAGTATGACAGGTCAAGTAGTTGGCCTGTACCAGATGTAGCTGGCTCCACAAAGAGTTTACAACACTCTGTTTTTACAAACCACAGAAACACTTAGTTAAACAACTTGGGATGTCTAACAGATATTTCTTTCAACTGTGCCTTGGGCACAGAGTTGTACTGTAGCTGTATGGGTTGGTTGTTCTTTGAGAAGGGAAAAAATGTACAGAGAGCGTCTCCACAACACTTGATAGTTGGGGACAGCGGGGTGTCTGAGACGTTGTAGTGATGGCCACCCCACACGGCAGGCTGAAGGAATGTACCGGGTCACGTCCACTTGAGGTGGCGACTCGGTCTTAAGGCCTTGTCGGTGGTACGGGGCGTTGCCGCACTACAGTGAATTATTGTTAACTCACTTATTAAATATTATTGAGAAAAGATTTTTTGTATGTCTATCTAGGATGACATTTAAATATATCTCTTGACATATAACGTTGCTCGCGAGAACATATACGGTATATAGTCTGTTGCCTTGGGAATGGCACTTAGAAAATTTCACCGTTACTTGGGTTACAGTGCCGTCGGTTCCTTGCACAGTTAGTTACACTGCTTCACTGGTTCAGTTCATGGATCTATATTTTCGCTGCAACCTTTATATATAAGCTTTGGGTAGAGTTCCCTTAATTTGGCTTATATATAAATAAGTTGAGAGGTTAAGTTACAAACCCAAAATGGTCTTTTTTCCATTTATTGGTAAAACTATTTTGGTCACAGTCTATTAGTAGATGCACCATAATTAACACTGTAAGGTGTGAGTGTTAGTTAAGGACGGGGGCTCAGCTTGACTGAGTTAGGTCACCCGTCCAATTCTCATAAGACTCGTGTGAGGGGAGGCTCTGAAGGAGAGGCCGGGCTAACCTTACATTCTCAAGGTCGACCTACTGATAGAGGAGGCTTACTGATAGAGGAATTTCCCCTCACGTGAACAGCACATGGCACCTCACAGCTTATGGAAATTTACAGTTGGGTGATTGGATTATATAAACTAAATGTATTAACCCAAATTTATATAATTGTTATTGCCATGAGACAGGGGCTAATACAGACAGTTTACCAGTGAATGAACAGCTTAATTGAGCTTCCTTGATACAAATTATCTAAACTGGGTTCCCTTATAGGTGATGAGGTAACGACGAGAGATAATTACTGTATATGAGGTTCACATGATGCTTAATGCTTCCTGATTGGAGAATGTCAACCATGGCATCATGCTCATTAAAGAAGCAACCACAAACTCATGTACTTATATTAACCCCTTCACTATGGGGATGCCACTTTCAATATTTATTTGATTAATGCCAGATGATCTTATTCAGCTCAGAGGGGACATTGTACACAAGGGGTAAAGTTTATCAGTGTGCAGGAAGGTGGTGGCAGTGTGAAGAAGTTTTGCTTGGAGGTTAGCGTTATGGAACCATAGTGTTGGTGCTTCAATATGTTGCCTTGGCATTGGCTTTTGCAATAGACTTGATGCTAATGGCTGTGCGTCGTCTCTGCATGACAATAACATTCTCTCATTTCCCCAAAATGTTTTCAAGGCAAAATTCACTTTCAGTAATTGTAAGGCAAAAATTATAAGAACATAACAAAGGAATATTATGATCAATGTATCTTGACAGCAGTGTTGATATTGTATCTTAATGACTGATTCTCTTTACAGGGGGAGAGCATTTAAAAACTTAAGAGAAAGGTATTAGTACATATTTATTTAAAGACTAGACTCCTCCAGTAGTTGTAACATCCCTCTTTGCTCTTGTAGATTAATTCAAACTATCAACTTGTCATTCTTTTATTATGGTCCAATATTTTCTTTACAAAGTACCGTAATAGCTGATTGGTAGATATGAGACTGTACAGTACTCTAATATGTAATAACAGGTAAGGCCTTGCTCTAGTTAACTTCAGTACTACACATGTGCAGGATGGTCCATTTAAAAGATATTACCTTTATTATAATGTGAAGTGCAATGGTAATGCAGTATTCTCTCACCGGTGGTACAGTACAGTCCAGTGTTGACAAGTTTCCACCACTGATGACAGGGCTGTGGCATGGCATGTGTTATGTTTACTTACACATTTGGTTTCAGTCACTGCTATATGACTTGTTGTGTTGAAAATTAATGAAGTCGTGTGGTAATTCAAACTTGTCCTTCTCAAAAACTTTCACTATTATTGTCACTGTTTTGTCACATGTTTATATTCAGTTATTTTTAATTCTCAGATTATCACTGTGTATTGTGTCTTGGTAACTTTGGGTTATCACCTTTAAACACATTATTTTCATATGTGTACAATAGTATATGACTTACAGTACATTTGTCAGTCACTCTGTGTTCATGAGGAAGGTGATTGATTACCCATGCCAAAAATAGTGTACTACAGTATTACACAAGTTTAGACTGTACTCTCTGAAGCATTGTTCAGGTTGTTTCATCACAAACATTATTATTGGACAGATTTAAATTGTTCTGTCAGAAGCATTACTATAGGGCCTGTTAATGTTGTTTTGTCAGAAGCAGTTCTATCAAGCAAGGTAAGATGGTTCTGTCAAAACTTCTGTGGGGCAGTTTAATATTTTTCATCTGAAGCATTACAGTTAGGCAAGGTAAGATTCTTGTCAGAACCATTACTTTTGGCCATGTTATATTGTTGGGTTAGAAGCAGTACTACTGAGTATGGTTAGCTGTGATCGTTGTGTTCAAGGCATTATAATGGTTTTCTGTAAGAAGTATTACTCTAAGGGCAACTCTGTCAAAAGCAGCGCTGTGGGACAAGATTTTTCTGTCAGAAACATTATTATAAAGCTGTGTGTGATGTTGTATGTCAGTTTGTTTCATCAGTATCATTACTATGGTGTAACTAGTTCTGTCAGAGCATTACAGTGGGGCAACTTTGCTTTACTGATGTACCATTTGTGAAAACTAGGTAGGTTGTTTGCATCCTCTTTTGTAAACACCGAGGAAACTAATTCATTTTACTCCTCTGTATTTGCCTAGTCTGAATCTGCATAACTACCATCTTCAAGTCTCACATCTGATACACCCTTGTGTCCTGATTTTGATTTTGCAAAACAATAGAAACCCTAGAAGGTCACCAGGACCTTAGTTGGAAATCTGCCTCTGGAACTTTCTTTCTGCTTTTCTACACTCTGACTTAATTTGTTCTCTGAATCTGGCTGACATCATTCTGCCCAGCTTACCTAAGATTATTATGTCAATCATTACCATAGGGCAAGTCAATTTTATTTTTTCAAGAAGAGTTTTACAGTATGCATTGAGTAATTTTAGGCTACGTTTTGATGATAATTAAGATATTTTACCCTGAAGAAGTAGCTGAGTGTTTGTGTGGAATATATTAGTATAATGACTAATTTGACTCCTCAGGCCACAGTGAAGTTCAGTGCTATATAATGGATGCTTTTAGACCTTATCCCTGTCCTCCCTCTACTTCACAGTTTGGGTGATGGGGTTACCTACCCTCAGCGGTGTGTAGATGAAGACACAGATGATTTGTTAGGTGCTCGACAACGTTGGGCTGAGGATGAAGAAGAAAATGAGTTGGTGTGTACTGGATATGCCAATAACCATACACATGGTTAGTAGGAACACTTCTCTTGCATTTAATAGTAACTAGATTAGAATCTCATTTGCATGGCTATCTATAGGAGTACAGTATACTATCATAGCGTGGGTGGAAGAATAGAAGCAGGCCAGTGTTCAAGAGAAGCTAGATGACAGCGTACAGTTGTATCTGTGTCATTTATGTTAACCCAATCTCCTCCCACTTTGACTGACAGGGATAAAACCTGGGCTTCTAATAACTTCTTTCTAGGGTTGTGAACTAGTTGATAAGATTAACTCCATCCACTAATGTCAAGGCCACCTGGACCCTCGACTTCTCGCTCGGTGGTTACATATTCTCGGGTTACTTAGTTGAGATGGGTTGGCCATAGAGAATGTTGTGGTCAAAGAAAATTAGTTTATGGCCTTTTATAAGTCACACTGTGGAGTAACAAGTCTTGAGGACCCCTGACTTGTGTTGCTGGGATATATTCCTGGAGTTCAACTAAAATCTCCCCAAAACAGTCATTTATGTAGTCAAGTTTGTTGACTAATGGAACACCTTGTAGTACCTTCAGTACTTCATATGTTTAAATAATTTGCATGAAGATTGTACAGTAATTTAAATTATGGAATTTTGTTGTATGAAACAGAATGGTGAGTTACAGTATCTGTGTTGCTGTCAATATCCTAATGAATGTTTTATGCATTATCTAATTGTCATGTTTCACTGTACAGTATTTTAGATTAAAATGCTTTAATAGCATACATTCTACCAGAATAATAATTATTAAGTCATTTAGTAAAGCAGTGTGAAATAACAAAGTAAAATGATATAAGAATTACCATATTGATTATCATGACACATTCAGACCAGTTAGTACCCACAATTGCTTGTGCACTGTTTCCACACCAGTTGCCATGCCTATGCTTCAGGTTACTGTGCACATTTATTTTCTTGGCTTTGTGTTTGTGTTCTGGGACTTCTTACCTTCTTATATCACTGTGCTGTGTAGCATTTACCTGTAGATGGTAAAATGGCCAACATCCAGCAGTGTTACCCCTGACAAGAAGAGGAAGTTATAAAGTATGGTAAAGGAGCACATGTGTGTTGGCTCTTTGTGTAATTGGCAATAATCTCCTGTAAGTAGAGCCTAGGGTTGAGTCAGGGAAGATATATTTTGGATTTTTCTGGATGCCCTGAACATAATCCCACATATACAAGACACAAATCCTGGACTGTTAACCTGTAGACTTGTTGATGGAGTACATGAGTAACTATAGTCATACTTGTTTATGAATTGCCATCTCAGGACTAGTCTCTTATTAATGGTCACAAAGTCCTGTAAATGGTTTTGTGATTTAAATGGTAACTCGCCAATCCTTACAACAACTACCAATTTTTGTGACTTGGATGTAGCAGCAGGTGTTGCCACTTAAGCTACTTTTTGTTTGTTTTTACCTTGCCTGTGTCCTCCTTGTTATAGGCCAAAAACTTTTTCAATTCAGGCATGAAAAAATTTGTTGCATCTCACAATTTGCGATGTCTGCTTAATGAGATTATCACAAATATCACAAAGCAATTTTAATCTACCTTCACTTTTTGTTATGTCACAGATCTAAACTTGAAACATCCAAAGTCTATATATCCAAAATAGCAATTGGGATAATTGCACTTAGACTGCCAGGCTGTTCCTGAGAGCTTGTGATCTCAGAGGCTTGGCAACATTATTAGCTTTCCTTAGAGAAGTCTCTCTCTAGACTCTCCCAAATGGTTTCCAGGTCAGAGGGGATGAGCTTTGTTGGGAGCTGCCCAGGGGAGGAGATAGTACTGTATAGTGTAGGAACATAGTGTCGCACTGGGGAGCTGTATAATTAGTGTAATATTTCCTTACAATAACTTATACCTGTAGTCGCCTTCCTTTTGAGTTGCAGTTCCTCAGTAGCAATGAAGTTTCTAACCGCCTCTTCTCTTTATCTTGTTGGTTCTTCACTTATGTGTCTCCTTGGACTGATGTCAAGCTCTATAACAAGGATTAGTCATGAAAATCTTATTTTATAGCAGAATTGGGCCAAGGAGACTGGGAACCCTCCCTATAGGGTGATATTGTGGGGTTGAGCTTGACTGGTCTGCTGCTGAAAATCCAGTCTGGCTAGTGATGAACAAGGAAAGGTGTGTAGGAAGGCTGCTGTAGCACCAAAACTCAATTAGCTGCCAAGCTTTTTGTGGTAAACCTCTTCCTTTTGGAGGGCAAAGGAAGAGTTGAACTTATTGTTTAACCATCCATGCGATAAATTTGTCAATTGGCACTTCACTGTGCCACACTAATATCATCAACTGATAATGAAAGTTTTCACACACTGTTTTGAACATTACCTGGGTCAGAATCGCTCAGGAGGCTGTTAGGATATATTTCTCTGACCCAGGGAGCTGTGTGATACTTCTTGGGTCCTCCCAGCCTCAGTTCCAAGCTATGAGTCATGATTGACACACACACCTCTATGCATCTCATGTCATTGCAAAGAGCACAGGGCCTCAGAATCACCCAGTCCAAGATTAAGAGTATAGTTTTGAAGAGGAACTCTTGATGAATTTTGTGTTAGAATTCAGTGAGGAGGAAGAGATAGAGGAGTGGCATCCATCTAACTGGTGTTGGGAGTAAGGGCAAGTCAAGTATAGAATCTGAGTCTCATACACTCCTCTGGGGCAAGATATTGTGGAAGTGACTCTATATTGTTTTTCTATTGCTGTTTTGGATACATATTTACATCTTCATAAGATAAATATGAAAATTTAGGGATTGTGATATTTTATTAACACAAAAAAAAATCATTGAACAACATGAAGGTTAAATTAGTGTCAGACACCAGTAGGTTATTTTAGGGTTCAGCCTGTGGACTGGTTAGTTAAAATCATGAGTCTCTTTGGCTCAACTCCACAATAAAATGGGATTTCCAGAACATGTTCTTTGGTTTACAGGTACGGTATTGTGAAAAAAAAAATCTTCAGTATTAGTGTAAAAAAAAAAAACCCTACTGTATGATTTAAAGATATGATGATGTAGTTTTGGAAGAAGTTATTGAAGAATGTTATGTAATGTAATAGATTTATTTATCTTTTACAGCACTGGAGGAAGTTGTGGTTCAGGGTAACCATACTAATCCTGTTTAAAGACTGGAAGGGGGACCTATGCATCTGTAAGCTTAGGTTTAATCACTGTCATTTGAATGAAGTTGAAGATCTGTGTATCTGCAGACATTGTTTTTATCACTTTGTCATAAAAGAGGATACAGTAACAGTATCTGCATCTACAACATTTGGTTTAAACATTGTCTCTTGAAAGAAAATATATGCATCTGCAAACTTTATTTTAATCTTGGCAATAAAAGTTTCATCACAATTTAATTTTTAAGAATGGTTGCCAGAATTGTTGGCACAATCCAGAAAAGTTATTTTATTTCTTTTATATTGTCCCACAAATGAACTGGGTGGTCTGTAAGAGAGCAGAAAATGAACTTTGTGGGAAATTATGTTTACAAAGTGAAAAATTGCTAGTGCATTTCAACAAGTACAGATGTGAGACAGGACCAGTGATTAAGAGTGTTGCGACATGCCACGAAGGTCAAGGTATGGACTCCACACACTTAAAGGTGAAAAAGTCCAGTGTGTCAGTTCTGCTATTGCCTGTGTAAATTTTTGTTCTTGGAGTGATTGTAGCCATGGAGTGAGCACAACCCTGAATGTATTGAAGTTAAACAAATCCTGTATGCTTATGTTAGTGCAAAGTACAGTAGACCCCCAATATAACATGAGAGTAGGACCAAGAATTGTCTTGAATTGCGTGATGTCGTTTTATGTATTTTAATGGTAGATGGAAGGTACAAGACCGCAGCTCAACACTAATCCATTATTTTAGATTACTTTTAACATTATAATTTCCCTTGAGTCTGAACAACTGTTTCCTGGACTACAGTTCTTCAGACTCAAGGTGACTAATGGAGCAGTAGAGCTCGGGGTGTTGTGAATGGTGCGTGTTCTGCACAGATGCTGCTGGACAGTGCTGGCAGATGAAGTGCCTGTGTTGTCATCTGTTGAGGCTGGGGGAACTTAAGGTTTTCATCAGCTGATCAATTGTCTTCATTTGATGTTAAACCTTTTAAAGCATATTTTATGAAACATTAAAAATATTTAATTGTTCTCTTAAGAATTAAACTGAAGATCCAACTGACTAGATAGCCATCCAGTGGTTGAAAGTTATGGAGAGTAATAGTGAATGTCCACACAATTGAAGTAGAATAAATTGTAGGAAGTGGAGCAATTATTGGCTGAGCAGTGCCTTAGGGGGCTGTGGTGCCATCTATTGTCATGCACAGGAAACTTAAGATTGTCTTCAGCTGATCCATTAAAAACTACACACTGTACAGGTACTGTACTGTATTAGGTATAGACTGCATCCCAGAATATTCCCCCAAAAAATCTTTTTACCCGAACTGCCTCTAATAATGACAGTGTGAAATATGATCACAAACTTAAAACAGTGAACAAATATACAATAGGAATGTTGTCAAGTACAGAATAGAGAAAGGAAATATTAATTTAGGTGTGAAAATGGATGTGTTAAGTCATTTTGGAAAGGGAGAACAAACAGTGGATATCACTACAGCCCTACACTCAAAAGTTACAGTCACATAATATCTGATGTTTTTTTATTTTTATTTCCCATCCATTAAAAATAAATAAATTAAAGACCATCATTCAAAGTTAACCTCAATATTTATACTCCCCTGTCTGAAATGCTTAGTTTTGTTTAATAATTTTTTTTGTGACTCAAGTCTGGGCTTACTTTATGTAATATCCAAATTGACTGTAGTAACACATCAAAGGTGTAGTGTAGTGTGGTGCTACATTAGACAGAAATTGTTGTATTGAATTGCATTAAGTATATTGGGGTCTACTGTTTTGTAAATACATATTCTCAGCTAGGTTATAGATAAGATGATTTTCAAAGTCTAAATGGAAGAATTTTGTCATTTGTTTTTAGGAGCTGTTAATTAACTTGAGTTGTTAAGTACAGTACAGTATTTACCGTAGTTACAGCAGAGTATCAAATAATACCTCATTTGGTAGGATGTTAACCACAAGTCAGGTTATTGTATTCCATCAGTAATTGAAATTATTAGGTTTGCAAGATTTCTTATATAATTTATGATTAAAATTGGAAGACGTATAAAAGGCTCATGAATAATTTGGTGAGCCTTGAGTCGGGTACGAAGGATCAAGCACCGTTAGTTGTGTCGGACAGCGTTCTTGTTATTTCATTCCTGGTGTTAATAATGAAGTACGTAGGTGCACTTTGTTCAAAACAGGAGAGACTTGGAGAAATCTTCTACACCCAGATGCATTTAATACAGTGTAGAGGAGTTAGATATGTATGTGTGTGTATGTATGTATGTATGTGTGGGTGTCTTTGTGTGTGTGCGTGTGTAAGTGCCTTTGTCTGTGCACATATTTGTATGTTTGTGTATTATTCTGACACTTTAGTAAATTGTTTTTTATTTGTGCTAATGTACTTTATACATGCATGTAGATATAGGATGTGATATATTGAATAGCTTTACTCAGTTAGGCTGATGCATATGTATAGTCTGACTAAGGAGCGGTGAGTCATAGTTAATATTTCATTTTAAGATTACCATTAAAATCTTCATCATCATCTTTGTAGTTCAGTCTTATTTTAGGGGAATTTCATTGAGGACAAAGTTAAGGGGGAGTAATATAGTTTAAGACTAAGCTAAGCACCGTAAACCGTTAACTTGACTCTTGAGTACAGTAATGAACAGTTTAACCTGGTGGCAGCACGTGTAAACACCACATGTTCTCAAACTACTGTACTGTACTCACATGAACAACATACACACACACACACACACTCACTCACACACACACACACACACACACACACACACACACACACACACACACACACACACACACACACACACACCCACACCCACACACACACACACACACACACACACACACACACACACACACACACACACACACACACACACATACACACACACACCATACACACACACACACACACACACACACACACACACACACACACACACACACACACACCATATACACAGACACACACACACCAGACACACACACCACCCACACACACACACCCCCACACACACACACACCATACACACCATACACACACACCATACACACACACACACACACACACACACATAATTAGTCTTCTACAAAGACACATCTATCTATAAACAAAGTATTAATAATCCCATTTAGTATTCAAGGTAAATACTTTTGAGAAAAATGTTGAGACAATGTGTGTAACCTGTTCTCTTTTGGTTAATATGTCTGTGATGAGTCTGACCCAGAATATTCAAATTGATCTCTTTATTTCATACTTTTGTTTTTATCTATTGTAAATATGGTGAGCCGTTTATATAATCTACGTGGGAGTCGAGAGTAAAGGTTTTTAAGTAATGAATGACGATGCTCACAGCTTTAAAGGTAGTAAATGCTCTTGGCATTTCCTCAAAAGACAAATATGGACAAAATTACTGACATTTTAGTAAATGTTTTATGTGAAAGGTAAAGGTGATGTGCTGGTAAAGGCTTCCTTGGACCATCAGGAAGAAGATCAAGCTAATGACGTCCTTAACTATACTGTATAGTTTGTTGCACTTACCATTGTTATTGATTATGATAATAATACCCTATCATAATATAGCTAGGTTATTCATGCTCACACACTACCATTTGCCCTTTTTTCTTAATAATTTTGTCAGTACTTAAGACTCTTAATGAAGCATCATGTGGCAAGTGATTTGTTCACTTTGAAAAACGTTTTATCAAATGTATCATTTTATAATAAAAAAGTTAGTCAGAGTGCATTCCATTATATTATTATGAAAGGTGATGTCCTCTAACAGATTGGTGGGTTAATAAATCTCTATATTAATTACATCTGGTGTAGTGTGGCTGTGTTTATATAATGACTTTTGTTTTACAATATTTTATGCACATGATGATTACATACAGTACTTCTCATTTTAATTCAGTTTACAAAAAGTCTCAAGTGTTTCTACATTCTGTTAATTATACAGTAATTAAAGATGACCAAGCTCACACTTCCTCACATTTTCATTAATTTCTGAAGACTTAGGCAGCACAGCATCCTACCTCCACCATTACTCTCCCTTATTTTCTTCCCCTAAAAGCTGCCATATAATTTCACTCATTTCTCAGTATTCTGTTCATATCTCAGTCAATACTCTCATCCAAATACAAGTAGCCAACTCACTATCAAAAATAGTTTTTTGTAACCTTCAGCCATAGTGGCTAATTACAAGTAAACCATATTTGCCATAACAAGTGTCGTGTTTGAATGTTTATAGCATTATACACTATGAGGGGTCCATCAAGGGTCTGTCTTGAGCCCCCTTCTGTTTATCATGTTGCTAGAGGCACTATCACAGGACTTAGGGCAGATCTGCCCAGGGAGTTGTTGTATGCTGACAACATGGCGCTAATAGCAGATAGTATTGCAGAGACAATGTGGAAGGAAGGAATTGAGTCAAAAGGTATGAGCCAGAATGTGGCAAAAAATATTACTAACGATTAGTGGAGTGGGTAACAATCTTGTAGGGGAAGTAAAAAATGGTTCTGTGCTCTCCAAGAATGGTGTTGGTTGTAACTCAGTAATGTACAGTGAGGGTGGACACACAAGAGGTGCAGTGGTGTAAATGGTGGACTGTTGGATATTTCTGGCATTAAATTGTCCTGTCTGTGCAGGTAATCATGTAACCTTAACAAGGTAGGGGAATCTCAACAGTGGAAAAATATGTCCCTGGACTGTATCAGTGAATTCTGCTACCTGGGTGACGATACAGTGCTGGAGGCAGTGGCAGCTGGCATGAGAAGTGTAATGTTGATTGGCAGTGAATTATGGGGGGTTAAAAAGGATGACCTGATGTGAGAATGGTGAGGTGAGTGTGTAGTGTGATACTGAAAGATAGGAAACTTTTTCAGAACTAAGAGGTGGCTGGGTATTGAGAGTTTGGGATATTGATGAAGTTTTATTTAGTGGTACGCTGAGATGGTTTGGGCATGTGGAGAGAATGGAAGAGACCAACTGGGCCAAGAGATGCATGAATGTAAATTTGGAGGGGAGAATAGCAAGGGGTAGGCCACGACTGACATGGGGAGAGGTTTTAAGAAATGACGAGTTAACCTGAAGAGAATAGGCCACACAGCAAGGAGAGCTGCCATCTGGTAAAGGTTTTTTTTTGTACACCGAAGCACTGGAACAAACTGTTGTTTTTGTTTTAGCAAATATTTGTAAATAGATGTTTCTTAAATCAAAGTGCTGGACAGTGTACAATATACAAAATGTAGACACTGAGAACTGTGGATGATAAACCTGAGGTTGGTGAGGGGTTAATGTGCAGTACTGTATAAACAATTACTGTACTGTAATCCCAACACTAAATATTTTGTGAATATTGAATTAGTTTAACAAACATTTTTATCTTTGGACTTACAACTTTTTTCTCCATTAATAAAACACATAAGTTAACCTGTAATGAGCAAGACAAAATTAATAAGGAAATGTTCTTCCATTGGCAATAATGTGTAAAACATTAGCTAATAAAATCATATTTTTTATCAAAGTTTATGTGTTTCTAAAATCAAAGCTTCTAAATAAAAATAAGGTAAAGATTTAGAGCCAAGTTTCCTAAATTTATATGTTCTTGTTAAAGGTATGTATTTTATAACTGAACTCAATACAGCAGGTATCTTGGTACTGTACCTACCACATATGAGTATAGTATGAGCTAATAGAAGAAGCAAAAGCAAGATTAGGAAAACCTGAAGCCAAATTTCTCAACATTATCCCTCATTGACCTAATTCCCCTGATTAGCTTAACATGTCTGTAAACATTAGTACAATATGGAAGAATGAAAAGCATCTGGCATATCATTTGTGAAACAAACAAACAACACTGCCCTGTGGCATCTCACTTGTCACAGGTAAACATGATGATTTTGTGTCATTAATTACCACACTGCTTGAGGTCATACATCAAGTCTTCAATCCACGACAGGACATTCCCCTGACTTCAATTCCCTTCCAGTAAAATTTTCAGCCTTTTGTGAGGTACACTGTTGAATACCTTGGAGAGGTCAAGGTATATACAGTACAGTACTGTATATTCAATACTGTACATTTACTGCCACCACACCCCAGGATCTATGTCCACACATCTTGAGCAGTGTGTCAAGCAGGAGTGTTAGGGCATAAAACTGTGCTGGCAATGCTTCAATAGACTTCCACTGTAGGTGTTCCCTCATACATACACTAATATTTTGCACTTTAAACACTATGATGGCCAAACTCACCAGCCTGTAATTGTATATGCTGTGGATTCACATAAGACATTTTCCTGTCATT
Organism: Homarus americanus; assembly: GCF_018991925.1. Classification (NCBI taxonomy): domain Eukaryota; kingdom Metazoa; phylum Arthropoda; class Malacostraca; order Decapoda; family Nephropidae; genus Homarus; species Homarus americanus. The sequence goes on from NW_024724693.1 coordinate 2,224,286, forward strand.
GGGATCTTTTGTTCGTTCAAGCACCTGCACAACAGGATTTTAAGGAGTTCTACTAGATTATTGCACAACTCTCTTAATACAGTACTGGGATGCACATTATCAGAGCCAGGGCTCTTGGGAACTTTGAGCTTAGCTAATTTATTCTAAAACACTTATTTGAGAACTCATTTTGCACTTGCGGTGTCGAAAGCGGGGAGATTATTTTTCACTTCTGCCCAGTCCTGGTGCAAGTCCGTGAGGCTACTGTCTTTATGTCTCCGATCTGATATGCCTTGATTGCGATCCACTTCTGAAACTCCTTTTCTATCTTTCTACACCTTGGGGATCTCACAATGCATGCAACAATGAGTACAATTCAGTACTGTATGTCTTCTTTTCAGTTTTACTTACACCAGTTTGAGTTTTACAAACTTTTTGGAGTGAGCGTTGTGAACTATTGGAACAATCTGAGAATTAGACTGGAAGGGTATAGGATTTGGGGAAATGTCTTAGCGTTGATCAGAGTACCACAGGACAGTGTACTGGGCCCTTGTTTTTTTATTGTTTCATAAATAACATGCTCAGGCCATGCCCAGTTGTTCAGGGAAATTAAGAACCAAATGGACTGTGAAGAGCTATAGGAGCTATTTTTGTTTTGGTTTTTAGTATGCATTATTCAGTTGTTCATGTGATGAAATGATGTGGTTTTGTGTCATGGTTATGAAATGTTCGGTTGGCAACTGGTTCAGGATGGTTGAGTCATGGTGGGATGGTATGCTTTCTCTATCCTGTGTGTGTGTGAGGAAATTTTTTAAAAGAACGTCTTCCTCTGTCTGTCTCTGCCTCCCTTGTGTGTGTGTGTTATGCCCCCTTTTGTCCTGCTTGACCCTCACACAGCGAGAAGGGCATTACAGTACTTATCCAGTGTAACTCAAGGATTAGTCTGTGGTGTAACCTACCAAATATCACAGGTTTCTCCTGTACTGCCACTGGACAAACCGGCTGAACGGCTAGTAAGCTGATTAATGGTGAAATGATAAATTAAATAAATTAAGTATTGGGGACATTATGGAACGAAGTGGTGCCATTATCCTATTGTTGAAGTTTACTATACAGTATTATTTTTTCTGTCTTCCATGATTACCTTGTAAAGAATTTTGAAATAAAATAGTCTTATTTTTTTTCTCGAAACAAATATTTAAATGTGATTTGAAAAATTTAATTAAATTATAAAAATCAAGACTACGCCAAGGTTGGCTAACTTGGCTGCCACGATATTAAGGCTACTACACCAGGAAAACATTATCTGCAGAAGGCCCTGGTAATAGTTATAATATTTAAACTTTTGTGAAGTATCTTTTACAATTTGCAGAATATTGATTGTTTTGGATGTTCATTGGTAATCATTTTCATTCACAGCCTATTCACCTGGAAACAATGGGTTATGATTGTTCCCTGGTGAAGTGTGACCATAGTTAATAATGATGCTGCTCTAAGGTCCTCTGGTTGTATTTCCTGGTGTACACACGTGCGCGCGTTTCTTCTCTTTGTATACTGTTACGTAAATATCATTGATGTCTTGCGTATGTTTTGAGCTTCCCGAGGCTGTTATTCTTTATAAACCCTTGTTCGAGTGTGTGGTGCAAGCATGGGACAAAAATAATATATACTGATATCATATTAATGGCGACATAGTAGCTACTGAAAATGAACTGCGTTGAGAGACCCGTAGCCCTAGACATTACGTAATTCCCTCTATCGTCTTCCTGATTTTCAAATAATGGTGATCAGTTCTATATTATGCTTTGTTATATTATACATGTTCATCAATCAAGTTATTTTGTCTATACTGTATTGTAATTACTGAAACTAAGCTAATCTGATTATTAAACTATTCACAGTAGAAACAGTAATATACCCTAACATAATAGAAACCATCGAGCCTGATAATAATTCGAGTTTGATGTTAATTATATGTATAGACAAAGGTTTATAGGCCACTCGGGGAAGAAGGGACCTCATGTCCTGACCGCGTGACACCATGGACCAACACCCAAGATAATCTCTCTACCTTAACAAATACAATGTCCACACAAAGGAGCTTCACACACACGTTATCCAATAAATGTTATAAAACGGCCAAGTATGTAATATATTATGAAGATGTTAAATAAAAGGGAGTATACTGGTAACGTGGATGAAAGTTTTAGCTGAGTGTTATAGAGTTGTTCAAGGTCGGGGCAGCAGTATGGGTGTTGGTGGCCGCCCTCGCCGGATGTGGGGTGGGATGTGGGTTGGCATTTTTATATTTATTTAGGTTATTTCTTCGTTAAGTTACGAGGTTTTCTTATAATGAGTAGTGCTATTTGTAGTATCTGAGTAATATTAATGTATTGTCATATGCAAAACTCATCACTGACTCAACAATTGGATGAAAATAATATATAATCAAATAACATGACCTGCAACACACTTGAGAAATGTGCTAAATATACAGCGTTATATTAATTACTTTACTAAATAAAAAATTATAAAAAATAAAGATATTTATTTCGGAAATTACAAGGTGAAATATACTAAGTACGAAAAATATTGAAATGATGGCGTTAATTTGCCGGTATTTAAAAGTACAGTATCTTAAAGAAGGAAGCTGCGTATGTTTGTATTTCTTCTAGCAATCAGTATCCTGGCAATATTATATACAACAATAATATGTTGTACATCTTGTGAATTTAATTGTATAATGCTATAAAGATCAATAAATTCTTAGTAAAGTAACGCCGAAAGAGGCGTCACTATGAGGCGCATGCGTACTGAGTAGAGGCTCGCAGGCTAGCGTGTGGCGGCCATGACTGGCCAGCTCCTCCTATGGGGCGTAAAACGAGTCTAAGGTTTGCGGGAGCCAGCAACGGGGCCGCTCGTGTCGTTCTCAGCCACTAGACTTCATACGTGTCGGACGCGTACAGTTATTGTTAAGTAAATTGGTAAATTATAAATGGCTGACCAGGAGATGGAAGGACAGGATTTCTCGGAAGATTATTCCGGGGGAGACTTTCAAGGCAACGGCATGGAGAACGGTGAGGGTATGGCTACCCAAGAGGGTGAAGGAGGCAAGAACGACAGCGGCGCAGCAGACGCACCCGGCAGGGACGATGACAGGTATGGTCAGGTGTGGGAACATCACCTGAATTACATTTTTAAACTGTAAACATTTTTATATGAAAAACAAAACAAAAATAGTGTAAAACTGTAAAGTACATGTGCATCAGCAATAAGTCTTTTGCTAATAAATTAAGAAGGCTACAAGAGGCATCCCTGATCTTGATCGTTCCACATCATAATCATCATGGCGTGTTTGTACATATTATCTTGTTAGTGTTCAAGTCGAGGGGTTTGGCGCCATGATGTGCGCGTTCATCAGGGGTAAATGTCGGTGATGAAGCCAGTAATTAAGTTGTAAATAGACTGTACCGTTCACGACTGCCATGTTTATCAAAATGGCGCCGCCAGCCACCATTTTCCTTTCCTTGACGCTCTAGCACGCGTCTGGTTTGTTAGTATTAAAATGTTCTAAGTTTCTGAACCCCCCTGGTGCGTTCATACACCATTTGTTCCTTTTGATTAATTTTTTTTAATTAAGTTTATAAATCCAGGGTGTTCGCAGGCTTTCGGCATCATCTATTAAGCTTATCTTAGGTTTTTCTATAGGTCACTTATTATTCATATTCTTCATGTGGTGTCATTTATCATGTTCTCTTCTTCTCTTTGCTGTTGGTTCGTGAGTCTGTTATAACATGAGTGGCGTGTACAGTCTTTGCGTGGGTGGGATGCCTCTTGTGTGCTGTTTTGTAAAGGTTGTTCAGTCACTTTGAGGGAGTGTCCAGATCCAGATAACGTAATTGACGCCCTACAATGAGCCAAGTTGCGTCAAGTCTCAGCCAGCTTGCTTGTGATGATGGTACTTGTAAGACTAAGGTAACGTAACAGGAAGGATGAGCCAGCTAGGTTCTGGGATCACCACTAACGGCGCCTTGTTTTGCTTCCTCCCAGGTGGCAGCTACTTCGGGAAGAAATGTTGCCCCCTTGTAGCCCGCCGCATCCACACCAGGGTATTTATCTTGTGTTGTCTTAGTGGTTCAAAGGTTCATCTCACTGGTTCTAGTTTCCTTACGTGCACTAGAACTTGACCTCATTTTCATCTTTTTTCAATCATTTTTCCCCTTTTATATCTATTTCCATGTTTTGCCCAGACTTTTCAGAATAATTTAAAAGCAGAAAAAGCAGTTGATTTTGGGAACTAGCTTGACGTGCCGATGTGTGGGTTAATGATTTGTGCAGTATTTCTCCCTGCCATCTTAACTTGAAGCAGAAAGTCAACCTAAAGGTACAGTACATTTTAGGAATAAGCTTAACATTATCAAACTGCTCAAGTAATATTCTAACTCGTATTTTGTTTCAGGAAATTGTTTGTTGGAGGCCTGAGTTGGGAAACTACCGAAAGTAAGTGTTGGATTAACTTTTGGTCAAGGTGTACATTAGGGTTGGCACGTTAATGCTTTGTATTCTTGTGGATGTTCACTTTTAAGGGATGAAAAAAAATATATATATATATATATATATATATATATATATATATATATATATATATATATATATATATATATATATATATAGTGGTGAAGGAAGAAAAAGGGAATTTTGCCTTTGTCCCTTCATTTAATTGATAAAACATTCATTGAAGTAGATTTACATTCCATTAGTTTACAAATTTGAGATCTATTAGAAGTGATTATCAGTGGCGACCTTAAAACACACCTTCAATTTTATATACTGTATACATATAGTTTATATTTTTTAAGTACTGTTTAAATTTTTTTTGTAAAAACCTCTTGTTGTTAGGCATTTAGCATATAATTTTTACTAATAGAAATTTGTTCATGTGTGTGGGCAGTAAGGTTTTATTTAGCTTTGTGGGTAAACAGTGCAGTACAGTATTTCTTGGAATTACAATGAAGTTTCTTGTAATGCCTTGGGTCAATTATTACAATGAAGTTTCTTGTAATGCCCTGGGTCAATTATTTGGATCAGTACAGTACGGAGACATCAGGAATTTCATTGGCTAACAAGCTGTGATGGGATGGCTGGAAACTTTAACTTAAGTTTTATGCCAGCCCATTTTTCGACTGGGAACTGATAGGAGTACTAACTGCCCTCTCGGTTTGCATGGTAATGGTTAACGACCATGGCATGTCTTTGGCTCCGGGAATTTCTCCATAATAGGTGAAATCTTTTATCATTTAAATAGGAATGTACGAGGAATACGTGGGTAATATCACATGGTGTTGTCTGGGAGGTATGTACGGGCTGGTTGTAAATGGGACTGCCCAGTATGGGCCAATAGGCCTGCTGCAGTTTCCTCCATTCATATGTTTCTGTGTCAGTAATTTTGGTTTCCTTAAAGATTTTGAAGACATCGTTTCAAACTACAAGTATTAGAAAAAAAATGAAATTGAAAATCTTTACAGGCAAAATTGGGGATACAAGGAAGATAAAATGGGGTGAAATTCTAAAATCTGTTTAGGTACAGTATCAGGTAGACCTAAAAAAAAGTTCTAATCCAGCCTAATCAAATCTACATTCTGATTTAAGAATAAGGTTACACATTTATAAGGTTAGTGTTGCGGGGAGATATGATAGAAGTATTTAAGTGGGTGAAAGGAATCGATAAAGGAGATATAGATTAAGTTCTTATAATATCCGAGCAGGATAGGACTTGTAGCAACGGATTTAAGTTGGATAAGTTTAGGTTTAGGAGGGAGATAGGAAGGAACTGGTTCACAAATAGGGTGGTGGACGAGTGGAACAAGCTTAGCAACTTTGTAGTAAGTGCTGGAAAATTTTAAAAGGAGGCTAGATAGATTCATGGATGATAGAGAGTGGTAGTAACTCTCGACAGGAGCTGCCATGTGCAGGCCAACCGGCCTATTGCAGACTTTATTTTCTTAGGTTGGTACTTCACGAATGTTATTTGACCGTAAACTACTGAAGTAACTGATAGTTACATTATTGAATTTTCTTGGTCATAAAGTGAACTTAAGGTAACATATTTGAAGCTTTCAATCCATGTGCCACTTGAACTAATGCCTGGTTGGTATTTAGAAAGAAAGTCCAGTTGTTATTTTATGCACAATATACTTTTAAAAAAAGTATGACAAAAGCAGTTGAGGTTTGTGTGATGCGAGATAGAGCTAATTACAGCAAGCCTTTAATAGTTGGGGGTAATTGGCGTATATCTGGAGGGATGTTTAGGAAAATGTTGTGCTCGTGTCCAGTTATTGGAGGCTTTACTCGTTCAAATTTATAAGCAGTGAAGTGACGTCGAAAAATGTGTTTTTGTCAATTTTAGTGGGATTTTGCGTTAAACTTTAGACAAACGCTTCCTTAACTTAAAAACATGTATAATAGAGCTGTGAACGCTGCATGTACTGCACAGGGTAAATATTGAACCAACTTCCTTCGTGTAGAAACAAATCTGTCTTTATAATGGGAGTCTGGGGAAAATACGCATTGATGAATTAAACATTTTCCAAAAATTGAAGTCTTTTTGTAATTTGGGAACACCCTGTACAGTAATTACCCAGTCACCAGTTTAAAAAAAAAGTTTGAAATTGTTCACCCATAAACACCGTTCACATTGTAAGACCTAAAATGTTGTGTACCTAGCCTATACAAGAAAGATGAGGGCTGTGCAATATTTGGGGGGGGGGGTTGCTGCACTTTAAGTGCGAAGTTTGTGGTCATATATTACTGCTGGCTATTTAAGATGTCAATAAAACAAATGTAAAAGTCTGATGGGGGTTTTTGGTGTTACAAAAAGGTGGAAGTTTTATATATATATATATATATATATATATATATATATATATATATATATATATATATATATATATATATATATATATATATATATATATATATATATATATATATATATATATATATATATATATATATATATATATATATATATACAGCTCCTCCCCGACTTTCGACGGGGTTAGGGACCCAAATTCAGGTCGTAAGTCCAAAAATGCTTAAATAACACAAAATCTAAAATGGTTGTCTCTTTTTCTTCTCAGCACTACAAAACTCGCTTTTAAGCTTGCCAGCCATTTTCACGTGAATTACAAACGAAATTTTTGTCAGTACACAGCGCAATCACTGACGTTGGGACTCGAAAATACGTAATTTGACAAAATTTTGGTATGACTGCGGCTGTCGTATGTCCGGGTGGTCGTAAGTCGGGAGGAGCTGCATGTATAATGTCTGACAGCAAATTAACTGTTGAACTGGGGGGGGGTGTATTGATGAAGTCTGCACATGCATGTTACTCAAGCGTGCCCCCCTCCCCCCCTAAATAGTATTTATATTAAGAATAAAGGGGAAGGGGGATCTGAAATTTGTACATTTATTGCATAGAATGCCACACCAGTGGGACAGACAGGAAAAATATTGACGTTTGGAAAATAACTACAGTACTGTATATACAGAGTGCTGCTGGTGGTGTTGGCACCACTGGATTAGGAAGGTGTTCTTGCTAAACTCTTAAACAGTAGACTTTTTGTTAGGTTAGGATGACTAATCTGTTGCCTAGGTACTGACCAGGTACAATTAGTAATGAACTGACAGTTTGGAGTTAGAGACAAAGCTTGTTCCTGTAAGTGGGCAATGAGAATTTTTTTTACAATTTTGTTGCACAGTTTGAAATTGGTGTCTAGTTGGTTTTGGTCCAGAAGTGGGTTGTCCCTGTTGCCAGGAGATGGGCTAAGTATTATTGGAGATTGATTTATTGGTGGTTTTGGTGTAAGGTGGCAAGAGAACACAATTAACAATTATGGTTATATTAAGAAAGATTCTACACTAGCTGAAGTGACCTTAGGTACTGAAGCCATTTTATATGCTGGTACAGTACTAGATTACACTGGAAAATCACTAATTTATTTGGGGTTGCACATTTCTGGGCTGGTGAAAGTTTCTTGGTTATAAATTTTTTAAGTTCTTCAGTTACGTTGAAAATATTTAGCACTTGGAGGGTGTCTTCTATGGTATTTATTATAAAATACAAAATACCCCTGTAAATCCTTAAAGATGACTGACTGACTATAAGCATTTCGAGTGAATTTTTGTCCAGGGAAAAATACTGTACTGCACTTTTGAATCCATGTAGGCAGTTGCATTGTGTAAGTTGAAGAAAGGGGGTGGGGAATTATGTAGGTTATATTTATATGATGAAAACTATAACCAGTTCTGCTTCTGATTATTAGGAAGACAATCTTGGTTCTGAGGAAATTTTATTGTCTTGCAGTAATCATCTTAATATATTGTGAATTAATGTAAGTGTTCTTCTTCAGAGGAGCTGAGGGAACACTTCAGTAAACATGGTGAAATCGAAAGTATAAACGTCAAGACAGACCCAAACACTGGCAGATCAAGAGGATTCGCCTTTATTGTCTTCAGTATCCCAGATGCTATCGATAAGGTAAGTGTTATTTGTTCATGTTATTGTTTGAAATTTTAAGTTCAACATGGAATTGTTTTAACTAAATGTTAAGAATCCCACAAGTCACAATGGAGGGAATTTTCTGGCCTAATGTTTACCTAAATTTTTCAAATTAATTGTGATACTGTCCTTCTCTAATTCCCACATGCTCAAGTTGTATTGGTAAAGATTTAAACAAACATTATAGATTTTGACCACTGGTGTATTGTAAGTCAGGATGTATAAAATTTAAATGTGCATGCAAAGTGTAATGAATTTATTAAGGTTAGCGATTCACACACATGGGCTGGACTGTTACATACATTAAAAAACCCAAGTACCGGATTATTGACCCACGGTGATGGTGTTACTCGGATGGAATCCATATTCTGGTGCCCATAGCGGGGAGGCACAACCGTTCAAAACAGTCTGCCAGCATAATACATTAACAAAGATTGGCTTATTTAAGCACATAATAAACTAGTCAAATTAAAATAATCCTACTAATTATGTATACCTTTAGTAAGTTTTTTATTTGGTGTAGATTTAACGGGTAAAAAAGGATAGGTTCCAATCCTTTATTTGTATTTTGCATATGCCAAAAATGAGCCAATAAAAATATTAAACCATGAAAATAATACATAACTTATCATTATTTAATGTACAAAAACTAGCTCCTGTGATGCATCCGCACATCGTTCATCTCCCATACAATACCTGTACTGTTCGCTCATGCTCTTAATTTTTCTTTATAGTTTTGTAATATATATTATTTATTTTTAAGTTACATTATAATACTCCATCACAGCTGCATGATGAGCTGGCAGTGTGTTATGTAGGTGTGTTATAGGACTTGCAGTGGAGTTGAACTGCATCATACTTAAGATATGCATACAGTATTCATTTACAAATTTCTGCATTATCGCGGGAGCAGTGTTTTCATTGTCGACCATTACTAGCACTTCAAGTTTATCCTTCGTGGTAAGGTTTTACTGACTGCTCTTGGTGCCTTACCTGAACGTACTTTCTGGGCATTATTTGCAGTTATGTCATGAGAACAGGAACAGGCATGTATTCACCGAGTACAGCACGACTGTTGTTTTGATGTAGACAGACAGTGTTGCTCCTCAACAATAACATTGCCCAACAATATACAGTATATATATTTTAAAGTTTTAAATAATTTTTCCAAGATTCGAGTCGATACTTGAACGTGTCATTACTGAGGTGGTCCGGTACTTGGGGATTTTACTGTAATGAACAATGGAAATTTCAAAGTGGATATGTGAACTTGATTGCATTTTCCCTGTCTCTAAATGAGATTAAATTTTACTTTCAGGTTATAAATGCTGGTGATCATGTGATCAATGGGAAGAAGGTGGATCCCAAGAAAGCAAAAGCCCGCCATGGGAAGATCTTTGTCGGTGGATTAAAGGCAGATGTCTCTGATGATGACATCAAGTCATTTTTCGGCCAGTTTGGTAACATAATTGATGTTGAATTGCCATTTGACAAACAAAAGAACCAGCGTAAAGGTTTCTGTTTCATCACCTTTGAACAAGAACAAGTTGTCACTGAATTGTTAAAAACCCCCAAACAAATAATTAATGGACATGAAGTAGATGTCAAGAAAGCCACTCCAAAGCCCGATGCCATGGGCATGATGCGCGGGGGCATCCGTGGTGGCATTAGAGGTGCACGTGGTGGTGCCATTCGTGGCAGGGGCAGAGGATGGGGCACCAACTGGAACCAGGGTGGCTATGGAAGCTATGGACAAGGGAGCTATGGAGGATATGCTGGTTATGGTATGTATCTTATAAGTAATTGTGATTATCATTAAGCAGGAGATCCTTAGTTTTCAATAAGGTTATTTGTAGCTGGTTGAGAACTTGGGAACTCTGTGCCTATCCTGTATTCCGCCTGTATGTTCATAGACATTTGACTTTGATGTATTTAGGTGACGTGGTCTTGGGAAGAGTAAGAAAAACTTACGTTCTTGGTCCTTAAATCTATCTTCACCATTGCAGGTGGCTATGACTACGGCTATGGTGGATATGGGGGATATGGTGGTTATGGTAGCTATGGTAATGATTACTATGGCTATGGCAGCGGGGGATATGGTGGTTATGGTAAGTATCAGGCTCATGCTTGACTTATAAATGTTGTAAGTGTAATTTAGTTTGCATGCCAAAATTTGACTGTCCAATTATTGATCATTACTAAAGACCTGCATGTAGCCCCTGACCTCAAATACAAATAGTTGAAAATATACATAGGCTCAGCTTTGTGGGGCAGCCTGTACTTTTAGTGTTCAACGAGACTGATTATTTATGGCGGTGTTGGCCCTTACCAGGCGGCCAAGGGTACGATGGGAAGAGCCAACGTGGGCGGCAGCAGGCGCGGCACCAACCATATTGAGGGGGGTCGACGTGGTGAATATGACAACACATGGAATGGCACTGAATACTAAGTGAAGTGCTGTCCCATGTTGCTACAAAGGCCTGCTCTGCTGCAACACAGTCACACCTGCGTCCGTGTCAAGTTGCCCCATCTATTTAAAATATTTATAAAAATGGAAAACAACAAAATGTGATTGTCACAACAAAAACATTTATAGTTCATGTGAAGCATTCCTGTGTACAGGGCATTTCACTGTACTCTGGACAGTTCATACAAATAATTTTTTTACGTAATTTTAAGAATATTATTTCTCATGGCTGTACAGTCCGTACATGTATGAATAAACGCGATTTTTTGTGTATGAAGGAGTTTCACTGATCCTTGTTAACTCTGTAGGATGGCAATTGTTGTTTGGTCAATACTGTACTGTATTAGTATTTTGCCGAGGTTTACAGAGGCGTCACAAAGAAAACTAGTGAAATTGCTGTAGTCTAGCTTCAGGTTTTCAAAGAATGTAGAACTATGTTAACTGAATGTGGACAGTTGCTATGTAGTATAATTTAGTAATAGTACCAATGGTTGTCCTAGATAATGGTTAAATTTGTTAATACAGTTGGCTTGTCACTGGAGATTAGCCTTTAAGTTTAGCAACATGTGAAGATCAAGTTGAAAGTTACATTGATGTGTATTTGTATACCAAGTTTCAATGATCTATATTGTAAGGTAGATTAAATACTTTCTTTAAAATTAAAAAGGTTAAAATATCTTGACCCGCACGGTTGGATGCACATGTCTGTACAGTAGAATTTTGAATAAATGGTAAAGTTGGCTCAATTGGATGTCTGGCCCAAATTTTGGAAAAAAAAAATATAAATGCTAAGATTTAACTGATGGTCTCTGATTGCAAGAAAGCTAAACATTAAACAAGAAAATTGTTGATTGCTTTGCTCGAGTGTTGTGTTGTATAATCCTACACAAAACTAGTATTGATCTGGGACACGGATAAAATAATGGGAAGAAAACAAAAACACTCCAATGAAATTTATACAAAAATAAGAAAGCATCTCTTATCCCAACCAGCAACACAGGCAAAGAATGGAATGCAAATGTTGAGGCTTATACCTAGGTCACCAACACCACCTTGGGGGGGGGGGGATCCATAAATAAGTACAGAAATGGAAAAGGAAGCAATATATATGTAACAATTTGTACCCTGCCAATGTGTATAAAGAGGTAGAAATTGTCAGGTCAGCAACCTGGGACTCCATAATTTTTATGCCGTATAGTATCGGGGTCTACTAGGACAAATTGCTTCTAATATCTTCCCAGGCTTGATAACTGCCTATAGGCCCAAATTTAGGAAATAACCCCCAACCTTATTTAGGATCGGGAAACCTACAACTAAGTCACTCTGAATTGAGTGTGACGATCATCCAGCTATGACAATGATGTGAGTTAAGGATCTGCCAACATCCTTTGCTAGACTCCCATTCGCTGCAGTCGTTAAGACCAGGAAATGTATACGTTGGAATCCCTTCTGACAAAAGAAGTAACGATTTCTCAGCTGAGTCCAGGTGTTTTTTTTTTTTTTTTTTAAATCGCACCCAAAGTGTGGTAGATAAATCTTACTCAGGCGTTGTGAATAAGGATTGTGATTTTCGGCGTCTATGAAATGATAAATCAACATTGACAAACAGTTCAAAGGTCTGGCCGGTTTGTGATGAGAACCAAGGGCTCCGAGTCCCTGGTGATGCCGCTGCTGCCCTCCGTTCAGTGACAAAGGATTACGTGGTAGATTGTAGAATTTACTCGCGTTATGCCAATGATACGACCTGGTAGAAAATATAATTGTTGAGGTTCAGGGTTGTGCAGTCTAAACACAGAGGAAGTGACATTATCCTTCAATTTGGATTATATAGAACTCCAAATAATTAACCGACTCTGATAAACGATAGAAATAAGACGGCACCCGAGTAAAGTACAGTAATCAAAGTGAAAACAAAACAGTTTACGGCACTTGCCCGCTTAAACCCGAAATAAACGCATAATTTAAAAAAAATGGCCTATAAACCATGCGAGGCAAGAGCTTGAAGTGGAAAATTATTTAGATTCTACGATTAATCTAATACTCGTCTACATTTTGTTAAGTTGGGTGAACACACTTTTCTTATCATCTCATCCTTATTATTTATCCCTTCATTTCTTCTCTAGTAATAATTTTCTGAACTCCCTTAATTATACAGGTACTTAAAATGACGCGCGCGCGGTATTGTATATATTTAATCCATGTGTTGTATACAATTACATTTACAATTGGGGCAATATACCCAGCTAACCTAAGTGACCTTTATCCTGCTCTCACAAAGTGGAGAAAAAGTAAACTTTCCACTGATAAACATCTCAGCCGTAGTGGTGACCAATGTGGTAGCGCCAAGAACTGTATCAAATGCACTAAAATATCTAGCAAATGGTGGAAATATACATTTGATAGAAGTTATATAATCAATCCTTGAGAAAACGGTAATATGCAAGATCTCCATGTCCTGATTTCCCATAAAAATAGGAAAAAACAGTTGAAGCAACGGCAGCAATAGGTATGTATGTGGTCGACGACCGTGTCGGCAGACTCGGCACCACCACACTCGTCTGTTATGTAACCAAGTAAATCTATGCTAAAATATAATTTAGAAGGCGAACGAGTTTGTTCCCACTATGCATACTCTAGAAAAGTGGCCAAATATTATGATTGGAATAAAGACAAAACATTGTTAATAATGGTGTAAACGTATATTACAATTACTTAATATTCAACAAGGACACACTGTGGGGTACGTTATGTTTGGTTCACACTCAGGATGGGATGGAGAAAGGAAACTCACAATGTGCTCTCCGTATACATGTTGTGTTGGATGTACAATGTAGGTTGGCAGCGTGGTTACAAGCGTGATGTAGAGAGAGCTGGTTGGTGAGGATGCTCAGAGGAGGACAGCTTGTGGGTCGCCATGCTCGCCGGCGGGAGAGAGGACCGCCAGGCAGGAGGAGGAGGTGGAGTAGCTAGAAGAAGAGAGAGGTCACCACGAGGTCAGGTCTTATATAGCGGAGGTCGGCGTGGCTTAATAGTTGACCTCCGTGATGTATGGCGGCGCTGGTTGACCCAGACCACGAGGCATACACAGGGGAATTCGCGGGGTCGGCTACTCAGCGACAAACAGCGTTTGTAGGGGAGGAATCCACTACACGACCATCAGTCATACAGTGACCTACTTACATAAATTATTCTACCATTCCTGTTCAGCTGTTCTCAGAAATTTTATAACTATCCCTATTATCAAATCAAGTACAAACTGCAGTACATGTTATATTACAAGAATAACATGGACGGACATTGCTGTGATTTGGCAGTTATGTAAGCTAGCAACTGGGCAGGGAAATTTTTCCCCAGGATGAACTTCCAGAATTTTGCCCCCACTATTGTCTGATGGGAACACACTTACTATGGTGAGGACAACGAATGGACATCATTAACATTGTTATGGTGTTTTATATGAAGTGCTAATTTTGTTCTAAAATTGTCAGAAAATTGCAAAAAGTTACTGTATATTCTTATGGGTTGATAATATAATGGTTAAAGTTTTTTGTTTTTAAATATAAATTTTTTCTCTTAATCTAAATTTAGTAAATCAGCTTAGGATTATATATAGACTTCCAATGATAATTAAGACAATTGTCACTCATATATTATAGGTTATTCTGGGAAAACAACGTTAAAACAAGTAGTTGTGGCACTCGACCTTGTGTGTGTGTTGAGATAGTAGTACAGGATTGTTAATTATATACCACGACTAGGACTACTAAACTATTTAATTTTTAGAGTATTTTAGACACCAAGAACAAATCAGACTAACTACACTTTAAGTTTTCGTAAGATTAAAATATTAACTTAGGTTTGTGTGGATAATGTGTGAAGATAAAAAGATAAGTGAATGGTGTTGGTGAGGTGTTCGTGGTACATTTTTAGTATTGTTCATCATAGTGTTTACATGTGACGGTGGCAGCCATGGAGACTAGCAAGATCTTCACTACCTTACTCTCTCTTGTTGTGTTATTCGCTGCTATTTGGTTTAGTCGTGATGACGGCTACTCAGTATTACCTAATAAACTTCAACAAGTCCTTCACGCCATGCTTGAGGTAAGATATTTGAAATACTTTGGTAAAACATTGAGTTTTTTTGTCTTGAGATGTGGGTTGGCTGAAGGCTAGATTAGAGACCCTTATCTGTGGTTAACTTCTGCGGCTTCCTCATACTGTCTCTGTACATAATTGAAGTTGCCATTTTCAGAATTGTTGGCTTATCTTGGTAATGTAACCTATATAAATGTCTCATTCGAGTTTTAAAGATAAATTTCATATGAGACAGGACTCTTTCATAGCCGTATTCTGTTCATTGTTAGGAGTCAAATGTCGGTATTATTTTCTTGTAGCTCTCCGTTCATTCCTACCACTAATCTATTATCATATTCGAATAAGACGTCTATTTATAAGATAATTCAGAGTATATTTGGCCCAATCAAAATCGAGTTTTATTTTGGGTCTCTCATATTTTGAAATTCAAGTTCAGTTCCGACCATGGAAGTCTGTCGTAGAACTCGGCTATCTCAGGTTGGTGTCATCTGTCAGGTTCACGCCCAAGCGCGACACCCCTTCTCTCAGCTGCCTTTTTAAACTGTCAAAGTTTGCCCTTCTGAAATCTGGGACTTTTGTGGAATTTTCCTTACGTCTGCCCTGAAAATCTAACTGGATTCTAATTTCTTTGTGATTGCTGTTAGCAGGTTCGTTCCCTACCTCGACATGACTAATGAGGTTTTCTCTGTTCGACAGAACTAAATCGAGTATATTATTACCCCGGGTGGGTTCGGTTATATGTCGACTTAGGAAACAGTCCTGGATCGTTTCAAGAAAAGCCTCTGATTCTGAGTTACCCGTAAGGTCAATCCAATTTATTTGGCCAAGGTTAAAGTCGCCTACTATACAGACTTTGTTGTGTATGGAAGCCCTGCGCATTTCATCCCAGATAAGTCGCTCATTAACTCTATAAAGATTGGGAGGTCTATATATTACTCCTGTGATTAATTTTTCCATACCGTCGATTAATTCTATCCAAATTGTTTCTGTATTCCGCTCAGTTTTTATTTCCTTATTTATTTCACACTTCAGATTATCCCTGACATAGATTGCTACTCCGCCTCCTTTCCTAATCTGCCTATCAGTATGGAATAATTTGTAACCCGCAATTTGGTATTCGACCGGTAACTCACGTGTGTCTAGGTTTCAGTGAATGCTATTGTATCAATTTTTTCGGTTCATACCAAGGCCATAATATCATCCATTTTGTTTCTCATACTTCTACTGTTCGCGTAGTAGACATTTAAGTTAGTCGTGTTCTGAGTCCTCCCTTTGCCGCGTTTAGGTTTTAACTCGCTGCCTAATTTAGTTTTGTCGTCATTCCTAACACTATTTCCCTGTAACCTTTCACTTTGTTTACCCTCTCCCACTGCAGCCTCATCCACCCCCGTGCTCACATGTTCCCCTAGCAGTTTAAAGACTTTGACATCTTTTGGACTGCCCTTTCGAGAGTCCCAGCCAGGGTAGCCACTCCATCCCTAGACAGATGCACCCCCATCCCTAGCATAAAGGTCCCTTCTGCCGTAGAAGTTGTCCCAGTTGTCAATGAATGGGACTGATATTGACTAGCAATATCTGTCAAGATGGCCGTTGACACCAACTGCCCTTGACAACCATTCATTGCCAACTCTCCCCCTAGGCAGTACACCACATATGATAGGGATCCCTCCCCTAGACCTAACACGTTCTATAGCTGTCTTGAACTTATCAAGAAGTTCCTCACTCCTACACCAGCCAATATCATTGCCTCCTGCAGATAATGGGTTTGTTCCCATTACCAGAAAGATATTGTCCATCCTGTCAACTATATCCTCCACCCCAGCTCCTGGCAAACACACCCTCAATCTATTTTTATCTTTACCGCAAAAAGCTCTGTCCATGTACCGTACCTGCGAGTCGCCAACAATCAAGATTTTCTTACCTTCCTTGTCAGCCTTGTCCATGACTATACTAATGTCCAATTCGTCTATCAAAGGACTGAAAGAGTTGGTACACTTAGCTGTTGTTGTCGTATTCTTGGTGTCTTTTCTCACCACCAGTTTGATCGTCCCTCTCCTCACAACCTTCCATTCGCCTGAGTTTTTGTCATTCACCTGCTTTCCTTGCCTCGTTTCTTCCTTCGGCTAGGTCAGCGACTTCTGGTGGCAGGGCGCGTCATGTTACATTAGACCAATCACAGCTAGCGGCGGAGGGAATGCGTGGGTGGTAAGGATGCGTGGCCCAATCACAGTCTGATACGTCATATGATGACAGCGTAAGAGCGACCTAATGCGCACAATGCCCGCGCCACCTCCCGCGTAAATGATGTAATTTACCGTGTAATTAAAACATTTCATTCTGGCAAGGCACCGCATAAATGACCAAACGCGTAAACAAAATCCGCGTAAATTCAGACTATACTGTACTGTATTTTGGTCAAGGAGCTAATTTAGAGAACACAGTAAAAACAAAGATAAATGTTTAATCTTGAAGGGATCAAAATACATAAGAATTAATGTGCATTTGTTGTTATCTCCTCCAGGTTGAACAGCAGTATCATGTGGGTGAGGTGCAAATCGCTGTTGGCTATGGAGCGTGTAAGGATATTTTTGTGCAGGGGTCACTCTTAATGGGTGCTATGACTCCACCTCAGCGTACGGCACACTTCAGCCGTATAGACTCCATCGAGCAGCTCAAAGAAATGTATGCCCTCTTTTATACTGCTGGATCTGCTGCTGAGTAAGTACTGTAATGTCTGCCAGTTGTCTTTGAGGTTAAAATACACTATTCATTATTATTTTTGTATTAGTAAATAGTGTACAGTAGAAGCCTGCATTTATGAAGGGAACCATTCCTTAGGCATTGTGGGAATTATTTAACAGGTGTTTGGAAGCCTCCTTGTTACTGTAAGTGCTCAGTCATATACTAAAACCTCAAACATGTCCCAGAGTCTAACAATTGATGCTCTCTGTAAGTGTAGTGGTCCCTACTTGTGCTCTGGTGTGTACATTTACTGACAATTGACTCTCCTGATCCTCGGTCCATTTGTCTTCCTGGTCAGTGATATAATGTACAGTACATGAGCATTACAGCGCCTTACATACCTACAGCTGGCTTACTGTAATGACTCTTAGAAGTTTTGGGAGTAAGACAACTGTACCACCCAGTTCCTGAATCATTATTGCTGCTGGAGACTTTATTTATTTTAGTTTGAAAGAATAGTCTCATTTATCTAATGATTCAGTTGCTATTTAAGCTTTTGGTAATGTTTGGTGTCAACCTAAACCCACACTGTGTCAAGGGATGGATCCAGTGTCATATGCTTTTGAATACTTTTTGTTCATCAGATAGCAGTCTGGTCCATCAGATGGGAATATCTGATTTGATATTGAATATAGTGATATAGAAGCCATTCTCAGATGTTGGTTGGGGGGCTGACGGGGATTCTCCCTATGGGGTATAACAGACCTACTCGTAAATTTGCTACTGAACGGGTAGTTATCGGTCATGTAGTAGAGACCACTTATTCTCAGACTAAGACCATTCACAATTTTAGCATTTAAGGATCACCTGAAGATTGGCCCCCAGGTAGTGTCAGGGTGGTTAAACTTCAGGTGGGATGCACTAGGGGTGGGGAGGTGGCAGTCTTTGTTCCTCAAATATCTGAACACATTGTCCTCTTGGGTCCTCTACTGTCTTCCATCCTCATCACATTTGTTTTTTGAATCACCGACCAGCTTATGGCAGTCCAAACTTGCTTTATCTATCTTTATTTCTCAAATTTGTCTCATCGGATGTTGTAAATGCTCGTCAATACTGTACAGTACTCATATTTTAAAGGCATCCAGTCTTTATTCTTCACTGACTTAGAATCAACAAGAGTTACAATATCACTCGATTAGTTTTCCCACTTTTGCCTTTAAACTTTCTTCTGTCTTCTCTGATAAGTTCCTTGTTGGTACTGTAGGTCCCTCACATTGTTCATCTCCCTCATCTCAGTGTCTTCATCTTGTCCTTTATCTGTTGTTAGCACTGTAAGTATCTCAAGTGAACAGATAAATTTCACCAGTAACTTCAGCTCTTGTTTTAGTAGTTATTGTTTCTTTCAGATGGTCATCCTCCTCATTTTCACTAGCACCATCACCTCAATCTTCTGTACGCTCATGTTAATTCCCATGTTTTATGTCATTGTCACGTGTCATCACTTTCCTAGCTGACACCGACCACACAGTAATATGCACACGCAGTCATCAGAATCAGTACCCATATGTGTCACGGCTCCTTCTCTCATCCCCTCTCCGCACTCTCCATTAGTTGCCTCATTGTGTACTTGATTTAAATACAGGCATCCCCCGGGTTACTGAAGGGTTCCATTTTGGAAAATCTTTCCGTAACGTGAAACCATTTATCCCATATACTGTACAGTACAGTACTTCCATTATAAAAGTTGAGATGCATTCCTAATGAAATTTTTTGAGACTCAAAAATGTGATGCAAGCTCATATATGTATGAAATTAGATGGTTTTAACCACATATAATGAGTCATTCATGATGTAACACGATAATAAATGAATAAAACACTCAAATTTTACTTACCAGAAATGATGTTTAGTGCTGCTGGAGGTGGTGAGGTGAGGTTGTGGGATTGGAGTTACTGGGAGTTACCTCCTTAAAACATCAAGTTTAATGTCCAATGCAATTCTTTTGTGGAATCTTTTATCACCACTGTTTTTACTTGAACTTGGTGGTCTTTTTCCACTCATTTTGAATAAGGGTCCACAGTAACACAGATGCATCACTGGGGAAAGAATTCAAACTGAGCAGCTCCATTGTTATGGTGAATGCTGGCAACTGGGGGAGGTGAGCTGCCTTCCAACCACCTTGTGGCTACCACAGATGTATTCACACATAATATTTTTGACTATTTTTGTAAAAATTTTGAATTATTAAAAAAAAAAAAATAAATAAATAAAATAAAAATTCGGTCAGGGCGAAATTTTTTCCGTAACCCCAAATTATGGTTAAATTTCAAAATTCCGTAACCCGGGGGATGCCTGTACTTGAGATTGTCAGTGAGAGAACAATACATACCCCATCTCTTTCCTTTCTAAACCAGTCATTGTGTTGTCCTCCTCAGAAGTCATATTTTTTTTTTACAGTGGGGCACCATAATGCTGGTCTATCACTCTCCACATTTCTCATTTCCATACTGAGTTCTGTGCATCAACTCAATAAACACAAAAATTTACCTGGCACACACCTTCTTCTGTTCTATTAACTTGTCCTCTTGTAAATATTTGTTCAACTGTTAATTTGTTCCTCTCATTTTTTTTTCATATTGTGGACTTTATCTTTATCCAATTCAATACCAGTATGAATCTCATATACACCTTGTCTGGCACTGATAGGAAATGGATTTACTTATAATGTATGTATTCCCTGCTACTTTTATGCTTGTGCAGTCATTATTAAGTACTGTACCACTTATAGTACTGCCATTATCCAGCTTGACATAGCTAAGTTAAGTAAGTATATAAGTACCATAACAATCAGTTTGAACCAATGCCACACAACTGAGTTATGCCTCCCAGCAAAAGTGTTTTAGTTTTGAGCAGTCCATAAAGCTTCAGTCTCCCTTCAGACCCTCACCAAGGCTAGCACCCCAGTGGGAAGACTTGGTGTTGTACTGGTCTGCTCCTCAAAGTTCTCTCTCTCTCATTAACAACATTACATTACCAAACATATTTTACGCTTGTTTCCCTTGCAGTGTGCATTTCCATGGATTGCTTGTCTGTTTATGATCATATAGTCTTAGTAATTTTTTTTATCTAGCAACTGTGAACTTTGCTGAATGAGTGGTTATCTGTACAGTTTATATATTGCAATTTCTTTTTAGTTATTATATATTTACATAGTAGTTTCTATTGCAGTGTGAGGGAAGGTGAGCAGTGGTAAGACAAAGCATCGTCAAGTGGTACTGTATATGATGCATGACACTTGACCAGCAGTACAGTACATTGTAACACATAACGTCGCTGCTGCTGAATACTAAGCCTTACTTGTCACTGCCGGAGTGTATCTATATATATACTGTATATATGTATGTTCCGTATATACTGTACAGTATATATAAAATTGTGTGATACTGCCTGTTTTTAATTTTCATGAAAGTGGATTGTTTTAACAGTATATAAAGAAATGCAGTATAATATGGCTTTGATATATAACATTGAGTGAGTTAGAGGCTTCAAAAGCTTATTTCATGTTCTTATTTATTTAATGATTAATTAGATCACCTGTAAATGGAATACTATTTTTAATACCCCACAGTTTTATTGGGAGGGTATGTAGTGTTTTTGTCTGTGTGCATGTCCCATTATTGATTTTTGTTCAGTAACTAGAGAATACTTACAAATATCTTAATACAGTTATAGTTAGAACTGTAATGTTATCAACAGCTAGGGCAGGTTTGTTATCGCAGCTGTCATCCCAGTTTAAATACGGTGAGTTAGAGCGCCGTATAAACATGGTTAGTTTGTCTGTAGAGCCTCGCTTAGGGTTATACTCATGAACTAAACAACAACAGCATGAATTGTTTGTAAGTTTTTGTGGAGCTTAATATATAGAAAAGCTTATTTGGTTTAGATATTTCCAATTTACAGACCATTTATGACCTTTTATCTGTCCTCAGTCATTTGTGTATTATCTCATCAAGTGTACTGTGATGAGACCCTGCAGACACATAGAGTAGCTGAGACTGATTCATTGTTACTTCCCATTATAACCTGCGCCCCAAAGAGGAGTTTAGGGTTAAGAGTTCACCGCATAATGCCTCAAGGTAACAATGTGGGATACTGTATGAGTCAGTTGTACTCACCTTGCTCTTGCTTGTCATAAGCCTTAAGATTTGATTTAAGGTTCATGTGTCAATTCCAGCTACTTTGTTATTTTATGCTGAGGTGTTCATGCCATCATCGTCCCCAGAGGGAGAGCTGAGTGTGTTTTGTCATTGTTTCAAGCACCAAGGAAGTTTATTCATGGTTGAGTCACAGGTCTTGGTTTTTTTTTATCTTAATAAGGTGAACTTTGATTTTAACAGTTGCTGTTTACTGTGTGGTAGTGAATAAATTTGGGTTTAACTGACAAAGTGATATGTGCGACTGGTGAAATCTAACTGTGTTAAAGGACAACCATGGTTCACGGAGGGTAACTCAGCCACACTTGTAAAGGCAGTCTTATTTTATTACATCTAGATTGAGCAGTGCTGGATAGTAAGCAAGACTACAGGCTGAATTAAAAAAAAAAAAAGGGGATTATCCTTTGACTGCATACCAAGTCCTAAATAATATCCACTGAGTAAGAAGGTATCAAAAAATGGAGAAGGTTTAAGAGTGATGCTGTCAAGCACCAGCAAAGGTTCTCTGATCTATTCATTTGCTTGTTGATGTCTGCTACAAAAATACTTTATCAGGAAACAACTTTAGGTTCCAGTCACACTTCTAATTTGAATGAATGTTCTAATCTGACTTATGTACAGTAGCATGTTTGCTGGACCCACAATGTCTAGGCTAAGCAAAAATACCTTCTTTTTCCTAAGGGAGAGTTGAAGTGGCAGCTGGAACCAAGGGATGATCTTGTAATCACAGCTTATGACTGATAACAGTGAGGTGCCTGCTGCAGGTATGCCACCTTGACTTGTTGCCTCCAGGCCTCAAGTGGTCTACTCTTATCTCTAAACCCTCTTTTAGGGTGATTGTTTTAACACAAAGGCATAACTAGTTAATGAATTAGCCCCAGACCCACCAGTATTATAGGGGTATGAATGCTTTAGATTTGGTCTGATGATATGCAAGTTGCTTAGGTAAGACTTGGTCATAAAATGGGATTTCAGAACCCAATCCTAATTTTCAGCTTTCCTGCTTACCATCAGAAGAGTTTATACCAATACACTGGCTTTGTAGTTATTATTAGTATTATCTGGTTTTAACTTTTTATATACAAGTTTCTTTATCAGTCATTTTTAGGAAGTGTGCATGAAGTGGGGAGGAGCTGATGTTATACCCTGGGCATTGTTGTTAATGGTGGCAACAGGTGGTAACCATCTATGTTTGGTGACCACTTTATGTAACTCAGTATTTGAAGTATAACATTGTGTACGTACTGTTGTTATCAGACAATATGTAATTAATGTTTTTTGGTTCCACATCAACTTAAAAAATAGACTTTGCTTTTACAATCACTTTTCATACACTGTTGATGTTATTCATGAAGCTCAGTAATAGGGCTCAGCTGTTTAACTATATTGGCATCCAAACAGAAGTACCAGTAGGTTGATTGTGAACTACTATACTGCCTTTACTATATTTCTGTCAGCAGGTGAGGATATTATCAATAAAATTGTCCAAAACACACATTAAAAATTACAGCCAGTTGTATAAATTACCATATTTTATGGTAGTACTACTGGAATCTGAGGAGTGAATCAGTATACCTGTATAGAAAATTTCAGTATACAGTATTGTCCAGTACTGTATAAAAGTTTAGTATGAAGAGGTAATACTGTATGGGGAACATTGCTATTGGTCATTAAGTCATTACACAGACCTACCAACATCATCCAAGGTTTTTATGGTAAATCATTTGGATATTGATCAGTGTTTTCTTCACCAGTGTACCACCAGCCAGCAATGACTGGGTCTAATATAGTGGTTATAGGGGCCTGCAGGGAGTAATACTGTAAATGTTGTGTCATTATGAACACTGCCCAAAGTAGTTCATGAAAACAGTAAGGGAGTCATGGAGTGTCAGCACTTGACCACTGGTGTATATGTCCTTGACACTTTTTTGACACAAACTCCTCTTGTTATAGCTGACTTTTGATTCCAGAGTCACCTGGCTTAAGGTCATCAGCCAGAAGTGGAAGACTGATACTGATATAATCTTTAATGGTAGACCCCATAACCAGGTGGCTTGGGAATTCTCTCTCTTCAATTGGGTCCTTGATTGGTCAGCTGGAACTGAATTGTAAAATGGCATGAACAAAGATGGCAGATGGGAGTCTTAGTTGATGCAACTTTGATAAGATCTCAAGCCTGTAGGGGCAACTGTTGTCCTCTTTTGAGGTTGATGGTGATATTGGGAGAAAGGAATGATTGGTCTATCCAAAATGAACAACAGATTATCCCTAACTGGCTCTGTCTGAGGAAACAGAACCCCCGGTACCTGGACCTGTACAGGGTGCCTGGTTAAGTGTTGTGCCTGATGGAGAAGTTCCAGGGTCAATCCTCCATGTTTTCAGTTTATGATAACAAAAATTATATTTAAAAAATGTGATTGAAATTAACGACAGTTCATAATTTGAGCTTATTTTCTTCCAAGATGGGAGTGAATATGGGTTTGCATTTTCTACTATTCATGGTATTGTTTTACAGACGGTATGTGGGAAATGAGACTCTCTTCAGTGAGACGTTAGCTGCAGCAGAAGCAGTACCAGGGTCTTATTCAACCTTGGGGGGTAATGCACCAGTCATGGCATCACGGTTTGCTTCAGAAGGAGCCAAAGTGCTTCTTGCAGCCAAACGTACCCCTTACATAATGCAGAAAATTAACTCTAATATCATTGGTAAGTTGCTTCTTCTCCTCAGCTATGACAAGACTTGGCCTCTGAGTTTGGTGGGTCTGTCTCTTACAGTTAGATATTATTGTAACCTTTGTAAAGCTACAACCTTGTTGGTACTGTACTGAGAATCTGTTGGAAATGTGAAATATATAACTTTTCTGAACAAGGTTAACAGCTGCTAAATATAATTTTCCTTAATATCACTCTCACTATTATCATTAGACAAAAACTATTCATCTTCCCAGGACAGTGAAGACCAAGTGAAAACATAAAAAAAAATTAAATAAATAAATAAATAAGAGAAAAATGCCTCTAAAGTAAAACTAAGTACTTACCATTATCAAGTAAGCAGACAACATGAGTCAATGAGACCAGACTAAACTTATTAAAATGATCTTGTGTTGTAGTGTTATATAAGTTCATCCTTATCTTCTCTTCCTCACTACAACCAACAACATTCAGACATGCCAGCCTTTTTGTTCTTACTTTCTTTAGGTAAATAGAATACAGTAGGTGGGGTTACTAGGCCTAAGGTCCAATGGCTGTTTGTCCAACATTTAATCTAATATTTACTTCACTTCCCCATCCCCCTACTTACCACAGGCCAACAAGGAGTAACTTCACCTGGGTAATTTAAATGGCCAGGCAGCAGCCCCAGCACCAAGAGAGATGCCATTCCTTTGAAACTGATTAGAACATAGCCATAGATGTCTGGCTGATTGCTTTACTGGGGCCACACATAAGGAACAGAATATGGTCAAAAAGTTGGAAACTGACATTGATAATCCTTAGGAAAGACTTGTAAGAGAAAACTGTCTCATAGTCTTCAGTCTTGATCCTTGTTTTATTTGTTAATATTACTCTGGTTATTACTTCAATATTGAGGTAATTTTTGTTTTCTTCATCAGTTGGAGGTGTAGAAACAGAAGGTGCTGATGACATCCACCTCATCTTGGAGTACAAGGCGGGAGAGAGCTGGGGTACCTACCAGGCTCCACGAGCTAACAGGTCTGTTTCTTCATCCTTTGTTAATTTTAGGGAGTTTTTTTTTTTTTTTAGTGTGTGGTTGTCAATGGGCTTGATAATTTTATCCACTGGAGCAACATTATAGTGCTTTCCATGTAGAGAACCAGATTTGAGGGAGTTATTTAAGGGTGTTTGTATTTAGAGTCGGTGAGGCTACAGGATCACCAGGCTGAACCCAGTGATACAGTCAAGGTAAAGGTAATGATATACTGTTTTGTACTCTTGTTGCAGGTTCATCATGCATAGTGATGATAGCAACCCAACTTTAAGCACAGTGGAATATTTTGGTGAGCAGCTGACAGCATTTAAGCCACACTTGTTTGTGGTTGGTGGACTACAGATGATGGATAACTTTCCTTTTGCACCTGGTAAGAAATCCATTTACTTTAGCCTTATTTATGAGATGTTGATTTCCACTTTTTATTATGTAAGACAATTTTTCTTTGGTATTGTTTACATTAATCCCAGAAAATCATTTAAGAAGAATTGTACATAAAGGCAGAGGAATGTGATGTATGATTAACTAACAGGTAGTACAGTACAGGTTAATAGATGAATGGGTTAGGTTAAAAAGAAACGTTCGTGAGTAAATTTTCGTATCTTGAATAAAAGAACAGAGGGAAAAATAGAGTTCAGTTCCCCATGACATTCTGTATGTTGGATTGTGTGTGCATGTAACTGAATGAGAAAACTATGAAGAAGTTTAAATTTATACCTGAAATTATGAGTTGAAAAATAACCGTGACCTAACTCCTGCCTCAACCTGGTAGAGAGAGCACTAGGGGGATGTGGCTGCCCCATCTGACTCCATGGAGCGTATGATTTGAATTTTCCCCGGGACCCAAACTTCTATAAGCGGGGGAAGCTTTCGTAGCACAAAAAAGGGGTGGTAATGTAGGAAATTTATATAAGAGAATTTTCAAGTTTTTAGGGATACCTGTACTGTATAGGAATTATGATTATCTTTGTTTTTACTAAGAATTGAAGATGAAGGGGTCTTTAATAAGTTCAGTCTCTCTCTTTCTTCATCTGGGTGGGTAGAGGTCGTGTGATGTAGCATATTGGTGAAAATGTACGGTTTTCTCTGATTCCTGGTTTCCCGACAACTTCATTTTACACGTTGAACCTGTATTTTTCATCACTAATGTATAATATATTTGTTTTGCTTTATATAGATTAAGTAAGCTTTTGTAGGCTTGTTTCTGAATCTAACTATGATTTATTACACTGTCCATGAGATATTGTATTCCAAGTATTAAAAAAAATATTCTGGAATGCAACCTTGAGATTTCCTGTATAGATTCCTACTTCATGTATTTCTACTGTATTTCAAATTTTCAACTATTCAATGGATAGGATTACTGTATCTATCACACACCTGTCATACAAACAGTACTCTTCATGTCCCTGTTCTTTTATTATGGGTATAACACACACACACACACACACACACAGACACACAGAGTACAGTAGGATCTCATGTTTCACGACTAATTGGTACCGGTTTTAGCGTCTCGAAAGTTAAAATCACGAAACGAGTGACATTGAAATACATATAAATAAGCCTAATCAGTTCTGAGGTGTCACCCAAACCTTTCTATAATGACCTACAACCCATTAAGAAAATGACATTACTGTAATATATTCATACATATTATACTGTACATATTGTTGATAATAATATTTATATTCACTCATACTGTAGAATAACTTACCATGATGGAGTCAGTGGGGGCCGAGGCAGGGAGGGCTGCCTCCTCTACACCTCCTCTAACCTCAGCATCAAGTCCCTCAAAGTCTTGAGGCAGATCTTCCACCAGTAAGTCACCCAACACTTCAATATCATCATCGGTGGTGTCATCATCATCTCCTAAAGTGATGTTTGCCAAGACATTAATAGACTGGGCCTTGTGCAGGTACCGAGTAATAAGGGCCTGCTGACGAGCATTAACACAGGACATGTACAAGGCCTTATATTCCTCCATAACCTTATCAAGGACAGAGCACATAAGGTGTCGAGGATGAGGCCTGGTATTGTGTTCTTCTAGCTGTTCACTGAGACGTGCCTTGGTTGTGAGCAATTCAGTCAGCTGGCGTGTTGTAGGTTCACCAGGTTTAAAGTCATCCTCTTGTGTTGGTTGCTGTTCTTCATGCTCCTCCAACATTTCTTCAATTGTTGGTTGTTGCTGATGTTGACCAACGATTTCTTGCAAATCTTCAACCTGAACATCAGAAAATCCCGTGCTGGGACTGACCACACTGCCTCCACTGTGTCCATTAGTGTTGCCGCCACGGACTGCCTCTCCACGCTTGCCTCGGTCTGCTCTGCCCCACTTACCTCGGAGTTAGCGAACAAAGGCTTCCATGCATGTAGCACTGTTGCAACATTAACCTTACGCCATGCCTCAACAATTCTGTCCATTGCATTCTTAATATTATATTTCTTCCCAAATTAACAAACTGATAACACTGCACGGTTGTGGGGTGGTGAGGTGCTAGGAGTTGGGTCATCTACCATCTCCTCCTCCTCCTGGTTAGCTGGTAGAGCCTGGTTACTGTCAGAGAGTTCTGCCTCTATTTGTTGTAACTCAACTGATGAAAGTCTTTATAGAGTGACTGATAGTAGAACAGTTTAAGATTACTGATGAATTCGTGGTCAAGTGGCTGCAGAAGCGATGTGGTGTTAGGAGGAAGGAAGCTAGCTTGTACATTAGGGTGATGTCCAATTAGATGCTTAAGAGTGTCCAGGAGCATTATCCATTACCAGGATCACTTTGAAGTCAATGTTCTTCCTCTGGCAGTACTGTTGGGCGTCAGGAACAAAGTGATTGTCAAACCAATCGGTGCATAAAGACGTAACCCAAGCTTTCTTATTAGACGTTCAATAAACATTGAGCTGTGACATATTGGCATGACGGTAGGCTCTGGGATGGGCAGCACGGTTAACAACCAGGGGTTTCATCGAGAATTCTCCACTTGCATTAGCTGTGAATAAAACTGTAATCCTGTCCTTTGAAGTCTTTACACCCCTTGCCTGTTTTTTATCCTTGGCAATGAAAGTGGTCTTAGGTGAGCTCTTTCAGAAAATGCCAGTTTCGTCAATTGAAGATCTGGTCTTGGCAATAACCACCCTCGCAATAACCACCCTCTTTCACAAGAGCTTGAAAGACAGTCAGATATTTTTCTGCCGCTATGACATCAGCCGATGCACTCTCCTCGTGGTATTGGGCAAACTTGACTTCATAACACTTCTTAAAGGCAGCTAACCAACCAACAGAAGCATTGAACGGAGGTGGAGAGTTAATGCATTTCTTCTGTGCAACGGCAACGTAATAAACTCGTGCTTGATGCCTTATCTGTGGCCCAGACAGGTTGCCTTGCTCACGGCTTCTAGAAAATCTTGAGAATGCATTTGCAGAATCAGTTAAGGCTTCCTTGTTCTTAAGGGAACGTATGGTTGACTCGGGGCAGTTGAACCCGTGCATGATTTCACAGGTACGAGCACCACTTTTGATCATTTCAAGCATCTCTCGCTTCATTTCAAGAGTGTATATCCTCTTCTTGACCCCCTTACGGTCGTCGCGCTTGGCTTGGTGCTTTCCTTGTTGACCTTCTCTACGGCCATCATTACCACCAGAACAGCTGACGACATTTACATTATGCACCTCACTCATCGCTAATACACAAGAATCGCTAATACACAAGAATCGCTAATACACACGAATTGCTAATACACACGAATTGCTAATACACAAGAATCGTTAATACACAAGAATCGTTAATACACAAGAATCGCTAATACACAAGAATCGTTAATACACAAGAATCGCTAATACACAAGAATCGCTAATACACAAGAATCATTAATACACAAGAATCGCTAATACACAAGAATCGCTAATACACAAAAATCGTTGATACACAAGAATCGTTAATACACAAGAATCACTAATACACAAGAATCACTAATACACAAGAATCGTTAATACACAAGAATCACTTATACACAAGAATCGCTAATACACAAGAATCGTTAATAGTTAAACAAGAATCTCGCAAAACTTAAGCACAATGGGCTATATAATCCAAGGTCACTGTACAGCTCAGTCAGTCAAACTAACTGCCATTACGGTGTAAACAAAACACACTCGGTGAGTCGACGGATAACAAAAGACCGTAACAATGCTCGCTGTTCACTCAACAATGACTCGCGACACTGGTAATGAAAATCGCTATTCTTGAGAGGCTGAAAATTTTAAAAGTGACGAGAAACATATGAATCCCGAATCTAAAACTGGCTAAACTTGAGATCTTACTGTACACCTCTCAGGGCTAAAAAAAAATCACTCTTCTGCTTGTGTTTATGACTGACATAGAGTGCAGGTAAGGGCAAGTCACTGCCCCTTGTGTACTCATCTGATTGGGTAAGTGCAAGAATTATTCTATATTAAAAAAGTGTTAAGAATGAAAGCACTTTGGTCATATTTCATTGGGATATGAGATATATAATGCATGTACTGTACTGTGCAGCAGACCTTGCCTCTGTCCACTACAAAGTTCAGAAAAATGAGTAACATTATTATACAGATACAGGTACTAACTATGTAGGACAAGGGGCCATCTCCAGAAGGGCTTGCTCCTGGCCACTCTTCCTCTATTAGTTAAAATGATCCTACCACTAACACATATACTGTACATCGCTCTTCCTTAACTATTTCCTAGTATAATATGATCATATCACTAATATAAACACAACCAATCCTATAAGTATTGAGACTCCAGGGTCCAGTGGGATAGAAAATGAGTGATATCTTCAGACGCATTCATGTATTGGTTGTGTTAGACTGGGTTGGTCATCGCCCCGTGCTTCATATTTTTATGGACGTCTCTGGGGTCTTGACACTTTTTGGAATGTCTGTAGTACTCCATTCTTCTTCATGTGTGTCTTAATAACATGAACATCCCACATGAACACTAACATCATTCTTCCTCATGTGTGTCTTAATAACATGAACATCCCACATGAACACTAACATCATTCTTCCTCATGTGTGTCTTAATAACATGAACATCCCACATGAACACTAACATCATTCTTCCTCATGTGTGTCTTAATAACATGAACATCCCACATGAACACTAACATCATTCTTCCTCATGTGTGTCTTAATAACATGAACATCCCACATGAACACTAACATCATTCTTCCTCATGTGTGTCTTAATAACATGAACATCCCACATGAACACTAACATCATTCTTCCTCATCACTTTAGTAATATGATCCTACTACTCACTTACTGTACTTGCATCACTCTTCCCCAGCACTCAAAGTAATACTTATCCACTTACTGGTGGCAAGTGGATTTTGCTAGGCGGTAAGTGATTCCAAAATGTGGGTAAGTAATTTAAGCTTATTCATTTAAAATATGAATAATACTCTGCTTTTGTTTCAAAATTAAACTTTAAAACATTGAAAGTAATCATCCAAAGGTTTGTGTGCATGTTTGGTGAATTTGTTTAATTCATCCCCTGAACAAATGGATCAGCCAAGTGTATTACAACTACAGTACTGTACAGTAGTACATACTGTACTACAGTACTGTACAGTAGTACTATACTACAGTACGATGCAACAATAAACCTGCAAATTAACGGGAATGAATTTTGGCAACATTTTATCATTTTTGATGGAGTTATTAAATTTTTATATCAAAGGACAAATGTTTGTTGACAGCCTATTGTGTAAAGTAACCTTTTGTCAGGCAGCTCTTGTAGCATTGGGTAAATTATAATTGATTCTTGGGTCCTGAAACAGGATGGACTAATGTCAGCTTGAGTTATTCTGTTAACCCACTGAGTGCTACTGTAGGGGTTTCTTTCAGCTGAATAAAGTTGTCTGGTATTAACCAGAATAATGCATTACTACAACACTACCCCTGCCTTGCCAGCTGTTCCCACCTCTGGCTGAGTGACTTCGGGTTAGGTTAGGTATGAAATGTTATATTGTACTACCTGGTTATTTTGTTTACTCTTTAATGGTTTATGTCTTGACAAAAATCAGACCATAATCACTCTCATATTTTCATCCCAGACATCTTTTTGTCACTTCA
Source organism: Homarus americanus (assembly GCF_018991925.1). Taxonomy (NCBI): domain Eukaryota; kingdom Metazoa; phylum Arthropoda; class Malacostraca; order Decapoda; family Nephropidae; genus Homarus; species Homarus americanus. Next base: position 2,256,126 of record NW_024724693.1, read on the forward strand.
GTGCTTGCTATCAACATCCTTTTGGAAGACTGCATGTGATCATACAGACTGTACTCATTATTCTGATCTTTTGTCTCTCATCCTTCATGACACTAAAGCTCTTTCTACACCTTTCCTTCCTTTAATTTACAGCACCTTAAATGCAGTTTACAGTAAAGTAAGTACAATGCAGTACAGTACAATACAATACAGTACAATACAGTACAGTACAGTATAGTGCAATGCAATACAGTATAGTATTGTACAGTATACAGAAATTTCCTGATGTCATAAAGTAGATATTGCTTCTCTCATACAACATGCAAGGTAAGCTGTGGTAGGGTATAGGACTCAGTCAAATTGGTCACTATGTGTGTTGCTATGTCATGTGCATCTCCCCAGTTACTTAAAAAATGAGAGACTGATCCTGGATTTCCAGGAAAACTCATCACTTTAACTGAACTTCACAGTAGCCCATTATGGCCCATCCCACAGGCCAGAAAGCTTTTCTAATGATGGACTGAGTTAGTTACACCTTGAAATTAAATGTTGCCCTAAACAAAATACGGTCAAGATTGTCACCACTAAGAGACCTGGCAGCTGTGGATAGTTATCTCAAGAGAAGGAAATTTTGCAACCCAAAAATCAATATAATCTAGAGTTTCTTAGCCTTAGTGTTCCTCCAAGTGCTTATTTTTTAGGAGTAATGCACTTAGTTGTGGGGAGACAGCTGAACTGAAGCTTGGTCCTGAAAATCCAACTTGACCAATGAAGGAACAGTGGAAAGTGAGGTTGTACAGACTACTGTGGTGTCTAGACTCATCTGCCTTTGGTGGTATTTTTTGCTTCTTGGACCCTTTTATAAGGGCTTAAGTTACCATGAGGAAATAATGTTAATTTTTTTTAATAGTCTTGGCAGTCAGTGATGAGGATAAGCCTGGTTTCCAGCCTGTAGACTTGATGGAAAATATTCCTAAGTTTCTTTGGTTTGCTGTGAAGTTTTAAAATTACTTTTTTCCCCATTATAGCTGACAGATACCAAGGTTATTATGGATAAACACCTTACTGACTGGATTTGTTTCACGAATGTTCTGCCAATTCTTTTGTCACTTGCGCTAATTGTCGATACAGTATACAGTACCTGTACCTGTACTCGTATTAATCCTGGTAATAAAATATACTGTTCTGTTGTATTTACTGATTTACCCTTTGTACATTACCTGATTCACTGTTGTAGGAGTACGTGAGGAGCGTTTAATTGCTGTCAGAGACCAAATAGTGTCGCTACCAGTCACTACTCGAGTCCATTTTGAAATGGCCTCCTTTACTGACACTGATCTTCTGACTGGCCTCATACAGCATGTCATTCCATATGCTGACTCTCTTGGAATGAACGAACAGGTAACAGATGCCATCCCACTTGTAATGTATTAGTAATTATGGGTCACCTGAAGATTAACCCCCAGATATTTCACACTTACCCCTTGTGTGTGGGCTCCTCTCTGTGATGAATAAAATTGTCTGCCGTTATTCAAACAAAACATTAAAAGTGGCGCCCTGTAGTGAAGAGGTCATCCACTCGAACACTAACCTGACCTAACTGACCTGCACACCCCCCCAGTAATATTTGGGTGTTTAACCATCAGTTGATATAAACTGGGGAGGTTAATCTAAAGGTGATTTGCTGTTTTGAATTGATTTGATATAATGCATGGCAGGAAAGTTTATAAGCTTTGAGCTACATGTGTGCCCACTCTGCTACCAAGAAATATTGTGACATGATTTGAATTGGATTCCTCTTAGCCTGAGTTGGGAAGTTGGCTTGTTGTGTACATCTGTGTAAGTCTTATATTGGAAGTTTGTAAGCACTGCCCTGAGCATTAGAGGGTTTAACTAGCTCAATTCCTTCTTTCCTTAGTAAATAAATGAACATATAACATTATATTTACTTGTCACATGTCTTATGTTTTATCATAATTGCAGGAATTACCAAATCTGTACAGTATGGTGAAATACGGGAATGTGAGTTTAGTGTCAGACTTCAACCCACGAGTAGCGGTGGTGCTTGACCAGATGAGGGAGGTGTTCCAGTAAGTGTTAACTGAAGCTTAAGAAGACTATTTGATTATATTTCAATAATTTAGTTTATGTTCACAATGTTATGGTAATGTTTTTGCTCACAAGGAAGGGTATATAGTGTGTCCATCTGTCTGTACATTTGTTTGTCAATGTCTATAGTGTTACAGTTGATGTTATATTCACTTCAAACGTGGATGACAGTTTATCCATCAGTACTTGTATTATATACGTGTTGCAGTTTGACAGCTGAAGGTCCAAGTTGAAATTATTGCCTGGAGTATAACTCTTTTATCTCCAGAGTTAACGTAAAAGATACTTCTCAGAGATCAGTATCATCAGGTTTACATTAAAAGTCAAAGTGTCGAGAAGATGAAAAGTCAAAACTATACTGTAGTGTGATGCTTCTGTATGTGTAGATATTTAATTACATTTGATGTCGATGTGGATGAAACTTTACATGAGTACAGTAGTCCCTCACCAACTGTGGGGGTTAGGTTCCTGGAAAACCCTGTGGTTGGCAAATCCACAGTTGGTAAGACTAAAGACTTCTGCGAAATAGAAGGTGAAGTTCCACGGCCACAGATACCACTCGTCAAAGCCTAACTAAGTTGCCCGTTCCTTCACTAAACATTACCTGCATTGTACATTTCACTGAATTTGAATAAAATACATATAAAATAGTTATATGGTGGATAAGTACTATGTGAAGGGAGAGGTGGTTGTTATAAGGAAGAGGGGGACACAGGCTCACTCTCTTCCTGCACCTCTTCAGGTTTGTCAGCGTTTAATGATGAGGTGTGTGGCATAAGGACATCTTGGCTGGGGTGTAGCTGCTGGTGGAGGGTTGTGGGTCGGTGATCGAGGCAGCTGTAGCGGTCACTGTCTTGATAAAACAGCTGAGGAGGGGATGGCTGGTTATTATTTTTGGAGATCCCTGTACACTTTCTTGTAGGGCCTCATTAAATCCTAAATCCTCCAACACACACTAAAAAGAAATGTTGTGCTCCATAAAGGCTCAGTTTCAATGAAATGCTCAGCCAAATTTAAAGCAGCAAGCATTCCCTTACTAAGGTTGTCAAGTGTCATTTTCACATTTTTCACCTCATTCTTATCCTTGTTCTCATCACTGGAGGACTGCATCAGCTCCTGTAGGTCATCACTCTGTCAACTCCTCCACATTAGAACCAAGGAACTTTTCTATCTTATTGGCCTGCACATATCCCCTCGTCTAGTAAACATTACACAATCTTCCTGAGGTGGATCCAGGAATATCAGGGGGGCATGGCGAGCACAGTGAGCCCATCCAGCTGGGGGGAGGGGGGGAAGCTTTAAGTCCCACCAGAAAAGTATTGAAATATGAGCAATATCATGAGCATTTTGAGGCCATGTGCACTTGATATTAGGAGATATTGAGGTCAATAGTAATTCATTTTTACTATACAAAAATGCCTGAGAACAATACTCATTAAAGAAAAATTATTGAAATTATTGAAATTTTCTGATGAAAAGGGGAAGGTGTCTGGACCCCCCCCCCCCATCTTCATGATGCACCACACCTCAGCATCGACTGAAGGGAAACCTTGGAAGTCATGCACCACCTCAAGCCAGATTTTCCCCCAGCACACATTCGGTGTTGACTGCTTAACTTCATCCATGGACTCATTTATGATGCTGTTGCAGTCTACAGTGTTAAAGTTTTGTCCAGCAGTCTCTGAAACAGTGAAGGTGGTGTACTCCTCCATGGCATCAAAGCTGTGGCTGAAGGTGTAGCAAGTGTAATAAAAAGGTGGCTATTACACCCTGGTCCAAAGGCTGAAGAAGTTTGGAGAGAGAATTACCACTTCTATGAGTGAGGTGCTCCTCAACCTCATGGACAAACAGTTATTAAACCAGGCCTTACGGTTAGACCACCAAAAGACAGGGAGGTTATTCTTAGTTTTGCCCTTCAGGTCACGGGGGTTGAGTGACTGGTAGAGGAGCATCGCCTTAATAAAACAGATACTTGAAACATTACCACAAAGGAGAACGTCTGCCTGCCCGCCCTTCACTGCCTTAAATTCCGGAGCAGACCTCTCGGCCTTTGAAATGAATGTTCGTTTTGGCAATTGTTTCCAAAAAAAGGCCAGTCTTGTCTGTATTGAATACCTACTGTGGCAGGTAATCCTTCTCCTGATTCAACTTTGTAAATTGTTCAGGATACAGTGAAGTGGCCTGGTGATCAGCTGATGTGGATTCCCCAGTGAGATATGTCCGCAACACCCCTCTGGCCTTCACACAATATGTAATATAATAAACGGAGCAGTAAAGTGCATCTGCACGGTACGAGATCACAACACAGAGAGAGCGTGGAGGGCAGTTGCGGGACGCCGTGTGGAAAAATACATTGGAACATGTTGGGATAAAGACACCGCCCTAACCTGCCGATATATAAAATTCAAAGCCGTGGTCAATGAAATGGTATACTGTACAGAGTAAAGACCGTGGACACCCAGACTCGCAGTTGGCGAGGGTCTGCTGTATTTATCTTCAGTACTTAGCTAACTTACAAGAATTGCACTCTGTATGGCTTTAGGGCACAGAGAAGACAGGCCAAAGAAGCTCATCTTGTCGGGAAACAAGCAGTATGGTTATATAATAAATATGATTTTTATAGATTACTGCGAGAAACTGAAGAGAAAGGAGGGAAACGCCACTTGACGAGGTTGCATCTACACACTCTGGCCTACCAGGCCATCATGGTGTTGAAGGATTCACCGTGGAAGAACACACTAGCAGCTAGTATCAAGGCTGCTCTTACTGCTAACCGCCATGTTTGTGGTAATACTGAGGTAAATATTATGTTTGTTTTAAGAGCACAAGTTGGCCCAACAGTATCTTTATTTTATATTTTACCTTCTGCTTGGTACTTTACACTTCTTTCTCTTAATGCTCTTGTTTGTGTGAAGTTATCAGTACAGCACATTACTTGCTCACAGTCTTCCTGTCTTCTCACTGGAAGTTTGGGAGGATGTAGTGGTGATACTGTGTATCCAACTGTCCATTGAAAAGATTCAGTGTCCACTGGCCGTCTTTCCATACTCTCTGGATTTATTTCACTTTGGGTATGAAAGTGTACTATGACAAATTCTTGCTTGAGATTCTTGAGCATATTGCTAGTGCTAATAATTTTAGATATACAGTACAGTAATTTTGGACTTAAATTAGTATAAATAAATCATGATACACATGGTTTTTTACTTTGTGCCCTTTGTCAGGAAGCTCCTTAGAATATGAGCCACCAGCTGGGGTGTTCAGTGTCCTCAGACAACTCCCAGTTATTCAGCCCAAGGTCAATAGTTTAACCCAAATGGAAACAAACTAATCCCCACCACCTCCCCATTATACAGTAGCTATGTATCACCCCAGACTAAGAGAGACCAGGAGCAGCAGATGTTCACTAGTAATGGGAGATATATTACTGATCATGTCTATCTAGTTGGATATACCAATTGGTAACTGCTAGATCAAGAATGGATTAAGAGATAACCCTGTGGTACGTAATGGAGGGCAGTCTGTGGACATAGAACATCCAAGTAAGCAGCTCGAGTCATGAGAGTTACCTAGTTATGGGCTCCACCCACTAATGAATATAATTTCAGAATCAAACTCCAACTTTTGCCTCCAGAGGCCAAGGCAAAAGTGTGTAGTGGTGTTTACATGGAATCTCAGTCCTAGGTTTACTCCATGCTCAGCTGCATCTGTTATTTTCAGTTTTCTGAGATGCCTCCTGCTAGAACTGCTTGAGCCTCACACACAGTCACCACTAGAAGTTATTACTAGAGCACTAAAAGTGTCACTGAATCACAAATAAAGAGTGAACAGTATAAATTATGGCAGAGCAGAGACACGACATGGGCATGTTGATGGAACAAGTCTCCATATCACACTCTGCACAAGAGTTCATGTGAGCCAAGTCATCACAGAGGCAGGGAGCGACCTCGCATCATCACTTGCTGATCACGTGAGAAGTCACTGTGTGGGCCGTCATAAATTTCATACCAAACATTTGAGATTTTGGAATTTTTGCAAAATAATAAATGTTTGTGCGATGGCCCTAAAACCAAATTCCAAGGTCTTAAACTCAGGAATTGCAATACTTTACTGTTACTGCATGCACATAATTAAAGTGAATGATATAAATATTTTTGGTTTATTTCTGTGGTGTTTATTTTTATACATAAAATAGAGTAAGCGCCCATAACTGGTAATAGTTCTGCTCTTGTTTATATAAAGCAAATTCTGAACCATGATAAATTGCATACAATGCTGCCTTCAAAATTGATGCATGATATACTGTACTGTGTAGGTACAGTACTGTTGTTGAATTTTTATTTACAGTTCTTGTATACAGTCTCACTGTTTAAGAAAAAGGATTAAGTTGGGTTTATAAGGTGCTGTAGGTAAGGTAATGGTTTACCTTCCTTGTACTACTTAATTATATACAGCTGCTCCCCAACTTACGACGGGGTTAGGGACCTAAATCCAGGTCGTAAGTCAAAGTGGTCGTAAGTCGAAAATGCTTAATACATAGAAAATCTAAAATGGGTGTCTCTTTTTCTTCTCAGCACCACAAAACTCTCACTTTTAAGCTTACCAGCCATTTTAAAGTGAATTATAAACGAAAATGTTGTCAGTACACAGCGCAATCACTGACGTTGGGACTCGAAAATACGTAATTTGACAAAATTTTGGTACGACTGCGGCTGTCGTATGTCCGGGTGGTCGTAAGTCGGGGAGTAGCTGTATCGCATTTTGGGCTCTCATAGTTGTTCCTTGTCCAATATGAGTCTGTGTAATGTGAATCTGCTTATATTTGTGCCACCAATCTGCTCAATACTGTACAAGACCTTCTTATACATGAGTTGTAACATGGCTACTGGTTTAAGTTTGGTCTCCAGTGTTGAAAAGGATAAGTTAAAAATCTGTTTACTCATCATTTTTTCTTATTTGCTCGTGAATATTTAATGAAAAACTTTTTTTTTTATCTCACTTGGATTGTAACTTCACCGGGTGGGCTGGAGCCTTGAGTTATGGTTCACTTATAGTAAAGTGACCTACCAGAATTATGGTGTACTGTATTATGTCTGGTCCAAAGGCATGATAATATATATGATATTAAAGCAGGTATGGAGGATTGTACTGTTTAAAGTTTTTCCATAGACTAATACTCTATTGGCAACTAGGGAGATGTACTGTACACCCCAGTATAGGGTCTCTCTCTTATTTCATGTGTGTTTTGCTAATGCATGTTTTCATCTTAGAAAATAATTTATTTTGATATTACAGATAAGTATAGATAATGCTCGAATGCTGATGGACGATGGTTTCACGTTGTCTGAGGCTGAGGGTGCTGGCAGGGTTTTATTTGACAACCACCGACCTGTGTCTTGCTGGACTGAAGATGATGGCAAAGTAGAGGTAAGTTGTAATGGATCTTGTCTTCATTCAGAATAAAATTAGATAAATAAAGATATTTTAATTTAAACAACAAGCTACTGGAATCAAATCCTTAATTTCTTATCTAACAGTATTTAATGACTGTCCTATGTTTGAGGGTGAAAGCAGTAAGTTTTTATTTTTATGTCCAGCCAGAAAGTATCTTATCACCTCCAATCTCTCTCCCACAACCATTGTCCACTTCACGGGAAAAATTTAATTTTGTACAATTTAAGGTAGACCTGACCTGACTGTTGAGCAGTGGACAGTATACCTCCCTTAAAAGATGTGGATCTATATGCTTAAGCTAAATAATCTCAGTACATAACTGTGTTTTCAAACCTGCTTTAATTGCGACCTGTGGTGTAATGGTCAGCATGCTCGCCTTGCAAGCGAGTGGACCCAAGTTCGATCCCCGGGCAAGGTGAAACTATGGGCAAGTTTCTTTATGCCATTTGCCTCTGTCTACCCAGCAGTAAATGGAAACCTGGATGTCAATTGACATTCATATTGTGTTCAGGGGTAATGGTTAGCCAGTGCAGTTGGCGAGTTGTCCGGTCTTCTCGGACTATTCCTCAACACTGGATCGTGCAAATCGTTAACATAGGGTGTGGTTGTTGTGTTGACGACACCTTGTACACCTTAAACAAATACACGAGCAAGTTGCCCTAGGGCCGGCCATCCTAGTATACAAGAGGCAACCATTATTATTTAATTAATTTTACAGTATTTGTGAAAAATGGCTCATATGTTCCATGTTATTGAGTGAGGGGCCCAATTGTCCATGCCAGTTTTCTCACGTCAAAACAAACATTATTCACTGAAGTTCTCTTTTAATTCCAGGTGTGTATTGCTCCGGTCCTGATCTGTACACAAGTCCGCCAAACAGCCGGCGGAGGAGACAATATATCTGCTGCAGGGTTAATCCTTCAGATATAAGAAATATTAACCATAGTTTATGGAAATACAATATATACGTTACTAAACTTGATTTTAAAGGTTATAATGAGTTTGGGGTATAAATATACAATACAAAATAATACTGTACAGAAAATTGATGGGTATTTATGTATGCTTTGTGGTATTGTTACATTACTAATGAATTGATTTGTGTGGTCAATATTTTACACAGGCCTAATTTGACACACATTGCAGATAAACCATAGCTATGTACAGAGTACTTATTTTATTTATATAAAAAACATTGCATGTAAGCACTTGTTTTATAAAGTTTAATTTATTTTAACTTCTCCATTTTTCGATAGTCTTTGTATTTAATTAATTCTTCAATATTTTTCTAATGTCAGCTTTTATGTAAGCCTTTGTACTTTTATGAATTCCTGAATAACTTTTTATGGAGTGAAACAGAAGCTCAAGATGATATACACCATGTTGTATTTTATGGTAATAGCATCGTCATTGTGTGGAATTTAATATTAAAGTTGTAAGAATTATTTTGAGCTCATATACTGTACAACCATTTTGCTTTACTACCTGTGAAGGGCAGGTCACTGTCAGTAGCTACTGTTTTGTTACTTGTGAGAAAGTTCTCCATGATGATAAAAAACCTGACTTTAGTTGGGGTTGTGAAGGGGGTAAATACAATAGTGTAGTAGTTGCATTCTCTCCTTGTGTACTAAAGACTGAAGTCTTCGGTGTGCTGCATCACTTGAGGTCCTTTACAGATCATCACGATTTTAGGGCCTTTTTTCACATTTCTTCCTTTTCATATCATGATAAATATACAGTTTGGTATAGTTAACAAAATATGCATAGTGGGGGATGTGCAAAGGAAAATAAAAACAGAACTGTGTGTTTACAATGGGTAAAACTGGTGCCAGTGTACGTTGATAGTTTCTAGGAGCCCAGACGAAGGAGAAGACGTGGTACTAGACCGTCTTAGTCAGAGTGTAGGGGCAGGTGGGGTAGATTATGATTTCTTGTTGAGAAACAATAATAATTGAATAGTTCACAATGGGGGAGATCATGGTTGTCAATTATTGCACCAGGAGTATCCTTCCTAGTGTGAATTGTCCTGCTGAAAACATATACTTGCTATAGATCCCCAAATTGTAAACAGTGTTGTCCCTGAAAGCTTTGAAAGTGCAGTAGAGTACAGTACACAAACTTTTGGTCTAGCATTATAAGTTTTGTGGTGAAGAGGTGGTCAATGGATAAACTAGTGTACATGTAAATTCAAAACAAGATTTTTCATCTAATAAAATACTGAAGGAAGCTTGAATTCAGAATGAAATGGGATCACAGTTATGCATGTCTCAACAAGATGTTAAGCAAACATTTCATCTCCCTTTTAAGTCATTTGTGATGGTGATATAAATATTATGAGGAGTGCACCTGACAGTGAGTTTTTCATCAAACTCTCTACTTCCCTGTAGTTAGTGAGGGCAGTAAATCACTTAGTCTATAGTTTTGCTAGTTAGAATGTGATAAAGAAGAGAGTGTTTCATTTGTGCCAAAACAGTCCACATATCTAGTTTGGCACCAGGTTATTAAATGACTGATAATTACAACCTTTCAGTTCATTAGTGGTTACGTACTGTACCAGAGTCTTGCTCTCACAAAGCAAATTCCGTGTTAGTCATTGGTTATACAGGTACATACAGTAATACATGTACTGTATTGAGATAAGTCAGTTATTGTTAAGTATTACTGATTAATCTCATTTTAATTATTTTCTCTTTCATATGTGTTGGTGATATATGGTCCTTTTACTGAGAAATATTAGTATTTTTGTGTTGTCCCTAATTTAGGAGTTTGTACTTTGTTCTGGGGATGCTGAAGGTTACTCTTTAAACCCTTGTGTGCGGGATCCACTCTGCTGAGTGAACTAATCTGGCGTTAGCCCCCAAAAGTATTAAAAGTGGCGTCCCTGTAGTGAAGGAGTTAAACAGAGTATCTTGTGAGTTACCTTAAACTTGGCTCCTGCTGGGGCACTTGAGTAGTGTATGGTATGTTGTTGGCTGCTTAGTAAAATGTCTGTTTGTTATCAACTCTGTGATATTGACGAAGTGCAATACATCACAGTACCAGATTTACTTGTATTGTTTTTAAAGTTTTTACTGTATAACAATTTTGAGTTGGTGTGGACAGACTCACTTATTTTATATACTGTAATTTAAGTTCATTTGCTTAATATTACAGTACATGTAATTTCTAATTTCAACAAACTCATTATCAATTAATATTATCTGCCAAATTGTAAAGGGTTATTGTTTTGGCTGGATGTGTGCCTGTATGTATGTATGTCTGCTCTGGAAGTATCTTAAAAATGGCTCTTATTTTTGTTTAATGTTGGTGGAACTCTGCTGGTGGATTAATTGTTATGTGATACAGTAGATTAAAACCCAAGGTTACAGTTTGCACCTCAAGAGATGTTTACTAGGTGGATGTAATCAGTGACATAATAATAGGAATAGGATTACTGTTTCTGGGATTGTTATGATTTTACTCAACATGTTTGGGTAAGGACTAATATGATTGTTGATAATGGGAGAATTATATTTATTGTTAATATTTTTTTTTTCTTTTTTATACTAGAAAAGTGGACAATAGTCGGTAATAAATAGTAAAAAGGCTTTAAGTGCTGATCATAGGCAGCACTGTCACGGGGATGTGTTCCTAGAAAATGTGAAGTAAATATGACCAACATAAACAAGATACATATTTCTTATAAACTTAGTGCTCCCTGGCTAGACTTTTGGACTCATTAACTTTACTTAAATCTCATGTAAATAAATATTAGAGACAAAAATGAAACAATTAATAGACATTTAAGTGTGAACAGATTCTTGGATACTCGCCAAAATAAAACTGAGAATGTGTACACTTAATTACTTGTTCCTCTCATGATTAAGGGTCTTTTGATAGATTGACACAAGAGTAAGTATATGGAATATCACTTCTTGTTCTTTCACTGTGGCAGATTCAGTTCCTGGGGATGTGGCATTGCTCTGTTGTTAACAATGTTGCCACATGATGATGTTTCTGGTAGGCTGTTTGAGTTATTTTAATGCTTATTGCAGGAAAAAAGTCACATCGGATATACACGGCTTATATAGAAAATTGTACCCTAATTTGTTGTTGAAATTAATCATTGACTTGCTGTATACAGTATGACCATTGTTAATTTATACACTGTTATGAGCAAGAGTAAATTGGGTGAGACTTTTGAAATGTGCACAACAGGAATAAATGTGCACAGTATCAGCAAAAATACAGAGTGCATGGTGGAACTTGTGCACTGATTTGTGAATTTTGTAAATACCAAAATACATGTAGTGGGAGTGCATATAGTGAGGACTATTAAACCAGTGAATGATTACTAGTTCTAAGTCTGTTAGTTTTACCTTCACTTCAAATCACCTTATCACTATTGTTATTGCTGTTTTCTTTTTTAGCACTTTTAGTACCAGTTCTACTCAGAGACTGTTTACCAGACATTTTGCCTTCCAATTAAAGAGTGAAATAATAGCATAAAAGTTGAGAACAACACTGGGCTTCTCTAACTAGTGTAGTGTAAACAGTAGGAACAAAGCTTCACCACATGGCTGGTATAAACAAAGTATGAAACAGCTTCAAGCAGACACTGTTGCGCATCGTTTAAAATGGACACGACAGATTTCTTTATTGGGAATTTGCTTTTTTTAAATGATTTTTTGCCCTATGTTGTTATTGTATACAGTTCAGTACAGTAATGCAAAATGACATAAAATTAGTTTTTATAGTAGAAGGGATAACTACAGCTTTGTTCTGAGTCCTCCACCATGGCCGTGTCATATACAAACAGAAACTGACTTGTCTGTCATTAGTAGCCTGTACTTTATTCCTGTTTACCAGAGGTACTATGGTGGACAAAAGTTCCTTCCCTCAGCCAACCACAATGTGTGTGAATCACCTGAGGTTCGAATAACAAAGCAACTGAGGGAAATGCTGTTATCGTCCAACAGATGGTGCAGTGTATATGACGGAAGATGGAGACCAAAGGGGGATGGGGGCCAGAGGGGGAAAGAGAGGGAGGACAGAGGGAAGGGACTTTTGTCCACCATAGTACTGTACCCCCTCCCCATTTCTTTTGCTTGCTTGTGCTGTTATAACTTTTAGTGGTGCCAAGATAGATGCTCACAGATATTCACAAATTCCCACAGCACTTTTATACCACCATTTTCAGATATTTCATTACATCATAAATCCATCTCAGGTCAGCAGAACTGAAGTACAACATTGCACTTTTAGAAATATTTTTTCATTGATAAGTTCATTTGCTGGTGAAAAGAACAGAAACTGTGAACTATACTATTGTATGGTCTTAACTTCACCACTTCCTATTAGTCAAAGAAGTACCCTGTACAGTACAGTACAGTATTAGCAAATGTTCATATAACCTTTGTGTGTCAAATAGAGCCTTTAAGTACAGTATACAACACTTATATGTGTACAATTTCCATTATTTTAAGTCGTAGTTATTTTTTTATGTGACTTTAAAGAACCATGGTTTATATAGCCCTGCATAATGTTATTCTCAAAGTAGTTTAGTTCTTAATACAATATGGTCGACTTCATGATCCCGTCAGTGTATGATCATCCTCACTCGTAGCCTCATGACCAGTGAAGAACCAAGTTACATGAAATAAATAAATGTTATGATATGTTCCTAATAAGTGATAGTTATAATCTTTGATAATGGTGAGATGTCAATAGATCATTGTTAGTAGATGTACTGTACAAGGCGATTCCCTCGTTGGTAGTCTACTTAAGTGGGGAGGGGTCTGAAATAAGCTTCATACCATTGATCTAAAGGCAAACATTCCCCAGGAGATTGAGGACATGTTACAATGAACATTCCCTACTCTGGAAATGGTTCATAAATGACGGTTATGTTAACAGAACTCCGTGGCCTCCGGTGGGTGACTTACCCTGTACAGTACGTTTAAGAAAGATATTCTCCACCAGATGATAATAGATGAATTGTTAATGGTACGGTAGGTAGACAAGGCTACACTTCCCCTGGCTCTCAAGACTACTACGGTGATATCCTCGTCAGCCGGAACAATTGGTGCAGAGCACTTCCGGGAATGAGAGATTTCTGGGTAACGAGACGACGACTCAAAGCAAGGAAAGATCTCTCGTCTCTCAACGGAAAATTTTTCTTGGAATTTCCAGGAAATGCTCTTGATTTTCATATCTCAAACACGGAAAAACTCCCCCATCCCCAGAATTTTCCAGGTATCGGGATTTTTTTCTTGGAAATTTCCGGAAAATGCGCCCCTCAGAAAATCGCTCCCAAAGCTGTAATTTTCGGGCTTTGGGAACGATTTTCCGAGAAAATTTAAATTCCGACCATCGGAGGGTTCCGGGTTTGAGGGATTTCGGCTAAGGGAGATATTACTGTACTACTTCTACTACTACTCACTTCATAACTACTGTACACTTAATCCTTAACTTTAATTATTATTATTTATACAGTGATATATTTTGCACCAGACTGTACAGTATATCTTTGTGGTCTTTTGTTGATTTAGAGTTTGTTTACTTGTACAGTACAGTATATACAAGTGGTGTGAGGTAATGAGATAAATCATGGTGTGTGTGTGTGTGTGTGTGTGTGTGTGTGTGTGTGTGTGTGTGTGTGTGCGCACACGTGCAGTTCAGTACAGTACTGGTATTTCTTCAGCCAAATTCTTTATTGTATTCAGTGAAGAAAGCTAGTCATTGGGTAGTTGGGTTGATTAATAAGTCATAGGCTGGTCTGTATTATATTTTGATAACATTGATATCTGATTGCAGGTGTTGCTCTTGCAGCACTGTAAGACAAGAGTTTTAGAATAGAGAAATGTAAGTGATAATTGAAGAGTGGTTCTCAGTAAGTAGCAGGAAACTTTATTTGTTCATGAATTATGGTCTATAGGACTTCATGAACACATGGTATAATTTCTAACTTGAAATTAGTTTTATGTGTAGGAGTGTCAGAAAAGACATATACAAGTTGTGTTAATAAAGATGACCTGTAAATTAAATTGGTAATTTTGTTTACCATGTTCTTACCAGTTAACACCACGATTAAGATTACTGTCTTGTACAGGATATTGTTGACAATATGGGTGGTGTCTTGTATAACTTTATTGGTGTGTGTGTACAGTCATGGTCAAAATGCCTGCTGCCTCTCTTGTTCCTCCATGAACCCCAAGATTCAGACTCATGAATCCTAAGCATTTATGTACAGAATATTACATCAGTGTCTACTGCTTCGGGTTCACGAGTCCGAATCTCGGGGTTCATGGAGGAACAGGACTTTTGACTATGAGTTCGTATAGATGGACACATGTATACATTTACGTGCAGTTTTCTATACTGGTTCGATGTCTTAGATATGTTGACTCAGTTCACATTACTTTAAATAGTTGTGCCATTTTCAGCATGAGATGCATGATAACCTTACAATCCTCAGTCTTGTGAAACAGAGCACAATTTGCAGCTATTTTTCAGTCATTATTTTGGATAACAGGTCTTTAATTCAACAGCTTATTGTGAAGGATATGATATGATCAAAATCATACACGATCTGTAATATTCCATTATTGAAATTTAGAACTTTTATGACAATAGTATACTGTATTGTTTTATATGTACTGTATTTTGTGATCAAAGAATTGTTTAAATTCTTGTAACAATGATTATTGAACCATTATACAGTATACACAGAAATTTAATTTGTTCCTTGAGTGTGATACATTATTAAGTTATTCTAAATTTTTTTACCAAAGTCAGAAGATAACTAACAATATAAGTCCAGTACAGTATTAAAAATCTGTTTAGAGAATGTTTTGTCTTTAATTTTGATCACATCATTTAGTAAGAAGGGGCAGTAAAACAGTTTTACTGGTGGTTATATGTTTGTGGCCCAGCATATACAGGAGCCCCCACAGTAATCACTTGGGCCATCTATGGGTTGTTGTGACAAAAGTATCTCAACAGCCAGTCCACATGACAGTTGACACTTCATAGAGAATGAGGTTGGTTCTCCAGGATATTACTCTTGAGTAAATAATTTATCAAAGTAAATTTATTAAGGAAACAATAGGACTGCATTCCTGGACCTTGGCAAATCTTGCTTATCCAACAAAATATATACGGTACTGTGTAGTACAGTAAGTTCTTCAAGAAATATAAGATTTAATCATTCATTAATTATTATCCTACACTACCGTATTTCAAACTACATCAGCAGTGTACTGTACTGTATGTCCTTAACGCCCACAGAAGCAGTCATAATGTGTTACCTCCATGATTCTTCAACTGGTCTTTTGTTTAGGGGTAAAATAAAGTTTTTCTTGACTGGCTACTTACAACTTTCCTTATTTCTCCATATACTTTACTGTACACTGATATATTTCCTTGACCAGCAACTCTGTTAGAACCCCTTGTACTCCACCCAAATTTTAGTGTAAGTCTGGGGCAGGTGTAGTACTGGTGGCCGGTAATAAAGTCACAGGAAAAAAGTCACAATTTTGGCTAGGAAAAAAAGTCACAATTAACTTATGGTGGCCGGTAATAAACTAGGTTGGGTTGGGTTGGTTGGCTGGGTTGGGTTGGGTTGGGTTGTTGGGTTGGGTTGGGTTGGGTTGGGTTGGGTTGGGTTGGGTTGGGTTAGGGTTGGGTTGGGTTGAGGTTGGTTGTTGGGTTGGGTTGGGTTGGGTTGGGTTGGGTTGGGTTGGGTTGGGTTGGGTTGGGTTGGTTGAGTTGGGTTGGGTTGGTTGGGTTGGGTTGGGTTGGGTTGGGTTGGGTTGGGTTGGGTTGGGTTGGGTTGGGTTGGGTTGGGTTGGGTTGGGTTGGGTTGGGTTGGGTTGGGTTGGGTTGGGTTGGTTGGGTTGGGTTGGGTTGGGTTGGGTTGGGTTGGGTTGGGTTGGGTTGGGTTGGGTTGGGTTGGGTTGGACTGGGCTGGGCTGGCTGGGCTGGGCTGGGCTGGTTAGGTTGACATTAACCTTAAAAAATGTGAGAATTCGATAGTTAACTTTTCTTTTTTTTCCTGCGATTTTTTTACCTGTGACTTTTTTACCTGGATTCATAGTACTGTACTGTACTTTATTGAAATGTTCTCTGTTGTGTGTACTTTATTATGGATTTTCCTTTGAGAGCTTTACTTTTGATCACAGGTTTTGCCTAGTGTGACAAAATCATC
This sequence comes from Homarus americanus, assembly GCF_018991925.1. Classification (NCBI taxonomy): domain Eukaryota; kingdom Metazoa; phylum Arthropoda; class Malacostraca; order Decapoda; family Nephropidae; genus Homarus; species Homarus americanus. Next base: position 2,272,855 of record NW_024724693.1, read on the forward strand.
ACCTTTCAGGTTAATTTGTAAATGAACAAATGTGAATTTTGTAAAGATTGCCAATTGATAATATTCTGAACACAAACAAATGTTGCTTTAGAGCTGAATATTATTAGAGAATGTTATCCTGACATAGATAGAGATCTTATATGGGGATTGACAAGTCTGCCTATAGTACTGTGTTTGTCATATACTCTTTGTTGATGAAGAGACCTGTACAGTACAGTCATATAAAAGAGTGGAACTAATTAAACACAATTAAAGCTTCATTATCCAGCAACTGTCAGACTGAAGTGATGGGTTTGAGGATATTTTGAGTATAAGATCATTTCCCTTACATGAATTAACTGGAATATTTTTTTGTGTTCTATATTGGGGTTCTAAAGTACAGTACTGTATTGCTATAACTTTACAATGATAACATTTCTGAACAATTGTTAATGTTTACTATAAGTACTTTTATTGTGGAAATTTACCCCCCAAATTCTTTTGTTAATTTGTCATCAGTAAATGCTGCTCCAGCTATCAGTTTCTATACCACTATAATATGTAACTGATCTGTAATATTACTGCATTTTTTACCTTCGTGCATACATTTAAATTGGGTGGTGTTAGTATGAATTGACCAATTTTGCAAACAACTGAAATTATGAAACAATTCAAATTTTACTGCCCAAAGGTGATAGACCAGACAAGGTTGTTTATGGTGGTGTGAAGTCTGGTGTACAGTACTGTACTGTGTCATGTTAAATTGGAGTACAGTACATTAATTTGAACAGCTTCACTTTGGCTAACTTTTTTCCAAAAGTTGTTTGTGTTCTGTTTTGAGTAAATAATATTTAGGCAGTAATCAAAATCTTTTATAATAATAGAGCCAAACTTAGTACTGTACTATAATGATGTACAGGTACTTATAATTTATGAGTAATAAAATGAAGTTTGTTTCTGTCCACAAACTCCAAGTCTTTTATCAAAATTAATGAGTTCAAATTTTAATAAAAGAAATTGTATGGATTTTGTTATTCAGTTGCTGGTAAGAAAATCCAGAATACTGTACAGGTATTAGTGTTCAAATAAATGAAGTGCCTTGTTCATGGAATTATTTGTTTGATTTTAACCATAACATATCACCACAAAAACAAAGTTGGCCTGAATACATAGGGAATAATGTGTGTCAGTTAAGAGAACAATGAGTGACGGTGAATCAGAGAAACAAACTAAGAGGAGAGTCGCAAAATGTATGGGTACTGCACCTAACCTCACAGATGGGAGGGTAGTGAAGCCTCCTTGTATGCCAGAAAAAGACTTACGTTTACAGTACAGTAGTATAGTGTATCTACATAGCCCCTTCTGAGCTCTTGGGCCTGCAGAACTTGACTCAGCAGCTGGATACAATACAGTAATAGGTTGACCCTGAATTATAGTAAGAGAGGACTTTTGCAGGAATGGAACAATAAAGAATTCATATATTGTATAAAATAGTTTTTATTGTAGCGGACTTGACATAATCAACAAAGTATTCATTTTAACATAATTCCCAGAGGTCAGAAACTCATGAGGCTCTGGACTACTAAATTTACTTTTCCTTAACTTCATTCCTTAAATACATGATTAATTAAATATAAAATGCTTGTTTTACTGAAAATTATTTAATCTAAATAAATTTCAACCAAAGTGTTTTGTCATCACACTAGGAAAGCAGTAACCCTACCAGTAATAAAGTAGAAGCAGGTGACAGCCAGCAGGTAGAATTACAGTGTCTCCATATGACCATCACCACCCCTGGCTCCAATAACACCTACTGCAGCTCTCCTCATAAGGCTGTTATATATAGTGTACACCAAAACTTACTTCCTTCTGCCCCAAACAAGTGAATGACTCGTAATTCTTCCCCATTTCTTTGGTCAACTTCACCGATTCTCTTCAAACTATCTGAATATAACTACTTCTTGTATTTAACAGTTTCATCAATATGTAGAATTTACCTAGAATTAAACATTGTTAATTGTGGACATACTGCAGTAGTTTTTAGTATGGTAGTGAAGGAAACACGCCTAAGTGATGGAACTTTATTCCCGATGTTTAATAAAGTCTTGTACTAAAACATCAAGAATAAAGCTCCATCTGCTAGTTGTGCTTCCATCACTACCATACCTTACCAAGAACTGTTTTATGTGTAATTGATGGATCTTTGACAAACCTTTATATAATGACAAAAAATAGCCAAAGTGTTTTAGAAATTAATTTATGTTGGCTATCTGTTTTGTATACAAGAAATAGTAATCAGATTTATATGTAAAGTCATGGAAAAGTCCCGTCAAACCTCCGTTACTTCCATGAACCTGTGAATCCGAGACGTGACACAGTATTGGGCCCGTCGATGGCACTCTGTGTGATGTCTCGGATTCACGGGTTCATGAGTCTTAAGAGTCATGGATGGGATGGAAGACTGACAGGACTTTTTTCATGGCTACAGGTACAGGTATACACACAACCCAGCAGTTTTGTTCTACAGGGTATATACAGTGACCTCTCTGTCCTGGCATTAACCGGTGACTCCCTGCTCTCGGGATAATGTTCTTCTGTTTGTTAAGTTAGGTAATGTAGTAGAAGGCTTGGTGTGATAATCAAGAAACACAAATACTACCACAAAAGGTATCAGCTAAGAGAATCATAACACAATAAATATAAAAATCAAATTCTGTACTTTTGTTTACCTTGTCACCAACTGAAGTAATCCACGACACAGTTAACTGAAATTCTAATACTTCCTCTGTACCCAAGGCCAAAATGTCATAAGATCACCATACAATAATATGTGAAAATGATGAGCTAATTCTACACCTATGATGACAACAACAAAGGCACTCTAAAGAAACTTGATTCCCTGATTATCACCAAAATCCATCAACTCAGCCTTGCCGGTCACTTCTAATGTTTTAAGGGCTTTAAGAAGAATGTCTCCATCCAAACCATGAAATTCTGAAAATACAAGAAAATACATCACAGGAAGCAAAGGAAAATATACAAGATTATTGCTTAAAGGAGCTCAACATTCTTAAAAGGCAAACACCATTTATTTCTTATTCATCCCTTTGAATCCACTATTACATGAACAGAATACAAGAATATTCAACCAATTTTGCCATATTCATTTACACACATAACCTAAAAAAGACAACTGTGCCTCTCATCTGTTACATTCAGTAGTTACTCAAAATATTCCCCTAATCTGTTTCAAGTCCTCCTTTTACCACAATATATCCCACTTTCATTCCTAAACCATCATTTCCATTTGTTTTCTTAACATTCCCAATCTTCTAAAACAGCTTCTAATACATCTTCATCTCATAAGATATATAAACTTACAGTATGCACATCAACTTAATGCTCTAGCTATGTGAGAGTCGATACTATATACTTTGACTTTACAGTGTTGTGTGTACAGTATCCAGAAGAGAAAGTTTACCTTGGTCGGCAGACTCGTCACCCTGGTTGATCTCATACAGCGTACACACGTTATTGATGCGGCTGGTAGACTGTGCCCAACTATAGATCTGCTGACCCCACTCACTTGGACTTCTCCACAGCAGATAACCTCTGACGGACGACAAAATTACATTCATATTACAATAAAGACTTTCATCTGTTTTACTAAATATGTTTTAATGGTAGTAGAGTGAGTCCTCGCTATCCAAGTATTCGTTATACCCTGTATGTTGATCCACAGTTACAAGCCCAACTGTTTGTAAAACGATACGTAAAAATTCCCTGAACTTATGAGGATTCCGCTGATGGAATCTGTTAGCCAAGAGCGTAAGAGTTTGAAATACCCGCCTGCCTCCCATTCTCTCAAAGCTCATCCTTCTCACACCACCACACATACACAGTAACAGTCGCCCAAGTTCCCAAGCCTGTTTTGAAAGTGCTCCCATGAATTTTTTTTTTTTTTTTGTTGTGTCTTTGGTGACATTGGTGGATTTTTTTTGTACCCATGAGTTCCAAACCAAAGCAAGGTGGTGTGGTGCCGAAAAGGAAGCGTGGTAGCTATGGGACAGACATCAAATTATAATTGATCAATCATATGAAAAGTGGTGAGTTTGTGTCCATCATCTCATGCGCCTTGCAGATGCCTGAAACAGCTATCCATACCATACTTAAGAATACTAAAGAAATAGAAACAAGGGCTACAATATTACTGACACATTCTGAGGTGAATTTAACATGACAAAGAAGTGAAGTGATGGAAAGTAAGGTTCACTGAAATGAGTGTGCGAGTGTGAGTGCGTAATTGCCCGACCGCATGGTTAAGTAGTCTGCGTCGCATCAATACACCGACCCCAAACAACTGTAAGTACTGTATGTTAAATAACTTATAAAGTAAAATGATTTTGTGAAATAATGTGTACCGTAATCAAATGTTTCTAAGGTATATACTATACACATAAATGTTAAAGATATCAAATTAAACTTTTGGAGTCATTTACAATGTAATGGTCTCAATCAGACCCTATTCATATTAATTCTTATGAAAATTAATTCCCCTTTATCCGTGGAAACACTATACGAGTCTTTTTTCTGGTCCCTATTAAGCTATGATAACAAGGACCCCCTGTATAATGAATTTAATTCCTAGAAATACATACTACATTGGTGCCACAGCTCCTCAGACACACACTGTACTCTACACGTACTGTACAGTATATGCAATAAATTTTCTTGATGCCGTTCACAGCCACATTACTGTATCACATTTATAATAACTTTCTATTTATTTTATATGATTTACCATAGCAAATTTTATATAACATAAAATACCTTCCTGTCCAATACAGTCACTCAAAAGTGTGAGAGTACTGTACCTTTATTACTTGATACGTGTCGGCCCACACAGCTGTCTGATTGGCTAATTAGGTGATGCCCGAGAACGACCAATGTCAATGAGGGTGGTTCATGGCTTGTATGCTTATATAAATTCTCTAATGTTTTTTTATATTAGTGATATTTAGTTTTGGTTGTTAACACATTATGTAAGAGCCATACAGTATTTTGTTTTATAGGGTATAAGGTGTAAAATTTTTAATGTATTGTATTAGGATTAGTTGGCAACCGAGCCATATTTGTGTGGTGGTGGTGATGGTCAGAGTGAGCCACAGACTGAACCAGACAGCACGGAGAACCAGGAACTCCAGGCCTGGTATACACACGCCGACGTGGGGTACAAGATAGCCGCCGAGTTGTGCGTGAAGTAATTGGAGATATTTGGACATGATAACTTGCTCTGTGAATGTAAATAGTGTAATATATATCATTGTTACACGAGGAGTTTCCATAGGCCCTTCCTCTCTGTATGAAGGTCCCGTAAGAGCTGACAATACAGTTAATGTTGTTGTCCTGGTAAAGAGGGGATAACTTGAACCATAGTTGGAACATAGAACTAAAAATAATCATCAATAACTTATGACTTGACTTCATTTATAAGACTAGTCAGTACAGTACCTACAATATCACACAAGTACATGATGACCAAACACATCTACACCTTTAAAGCTTCAATGTCGTTACAGTACGCGAAATAAATCCTCCCAAATTACTTCAGAAAATTATTATACAGAAAGAGATTAAAATAAACTTATGTACACAAATTATACATGGAATTTTGTCACATTGTCATATATGATATTCTCACTTTGATATAACGATTGCACCATTTTGACACATTTTTGGGGGATAATTGTATTGTGACACATTATGGTAACCCTGAAAATATGGTTGAAGCAATAAATATGAATACAGTACCGTAATGGCAAAAGAAAAGCCTCAAAAAATGCATGTATTTTTTGCTTTTATTTTGTCACAAGGACCCATGCATTACAGTACTGATGGCCTATAAGTCATAAAACACTGGTGACAACTACAGTATACAGTACCGTACAGAGAGCCTCACCTCCGTCTAGTCTTGTCCGTCCACTCGAGGTTCCCACGTTTAGCCAGCTCATCTAACACAACTTTTATACCATCTACTGGCAAGGCACGGCTGATAGCATTGTTTCTGAGGGCAAAACAACATTCACTACATTGACAAAGTTGTTAAGGATATTAGCTCTTAGGCAAAGTGTGGTTAATCAGCAGTACTGTATATTAACTAGTAGTAAATGTGCTTAAAACTAACAGTGAATTATGACATCAGGTGACAATAAGCAGCACAGCACCACAAGACAATCTATGAAAAAATATTCATAATTTCTAAAACTAAAGACGTGGCCCCCCCAAAATAAAGCATTAAAATGGACCTTGACTGGCAGTGAACTAAATGCCACTTACTTAAACACAGGTAGTGAGGATGCCTCTGTTACATCAATCTGACTGACACTGTTGCTCTTGCCCCAGCTCACGACCAGAGCACACCAAGAGTCAAGCTGAGTCCGCCGCACATCTGCATTCGGCTGCAGACTGAAAGATTCTTCTCATGTAAATAAATATATGACATATTTGGCATTTTATTATCATGAGCCATAATTGTTCTCTACATTGTACCTTTATATAACACTGCTCCCCTACTGAACATGTATGGGTAAAAACACTATAAATGGTTTGTTTTATTATGAGGAGTTTCATCTTTATCCTAATTATAGTTTAAAATCTCTAATACTGTAATGACCAAGTGCCATTAATCATCAGCTTTAGCTCTTTTTGAACAAGAACATAAGTCTACCTAATATTGTATGAAGATTAATATACCATACAGTACAGGTATATTATATTTTCAACAAAACACACAGCACTCGCTCATTAAACATGGAAATTGAGCGCAGTTACAGTAACAAGGAGCGAACACACGTTATCTACGAGTTGATGCGTTCTATAATGGCTGGACTGGGGCTGTTCCTATAGCTATTAGGATGTGGGCTGGATGAAGTGATGAAGTCGAACAGGAATGACTGGGGAGGACGGTGTAGCACCTTTATCCCAAACTGACAGATGATGCCACAATGATGATCAGAGAGTTGAGAGGGCCAGTGTACTGAGTGCATCATGATATGTGGTGTAAGAGAGAGAGCTAGAGAATGGTGGGATCACCTGAAGAATCTCCACCCCAGCTTATTTCACTTTTGGTAAAATAGCTGAGGAGGAGATTCTGCAGGTGATCTGAATAGTGTTGCTCGCCCTCTTCTCAACTTTCTCTTGGAGTCGTTGTTGTGTGTGTATGATGCCACAAAGTAGACTGGGTTAAGCTGCAGGAACAAACAATGATCCCCACCAATAAGCTCAGAAATAAAGTCTCTGTATTGATAATTAATAAACGATTGGCCAACAAGTCTTCACTGCAGTGTATTTGTTACTGCCTGAATAAATACTGTGTATTAACTGAAGAATCTCCACCCCAGCTTAGGGCTCCTGCACACGTGCAACTTTCGAGCGACTTTGTGGCCGCAAATTTTTGTGTTGCCACAAAATATTAATAGATAATATTCTGCTATCCCAGCGGCCACATATGGTCTTCTGCCAGCAATGTCAATATGGACTTCAAAGAAGTGGCTTGTATTTTTTACAAATATTTAGCAATGGATAACAGCTTTGTTTCTCTGCACTAGGAGAATCTAGAGTCAGGCAAATTGTATTCAAGACTTGTGAGGCACTCTGGATGAATTTAAGCACTACCCTACTTCTCACTTTTATGCCTGAAAAATGAAGATGTCTGGATCAAGTTTGTAAAGGATTTTTATGCAGCTTTACAGTTTGCAAATTGCATTAATGCTCTTGATAGGAAGCAAACAGTACAGTACAGTACTAGAATAACAAATCCAGACAATAGGGGTTTTAATTTATTTAATTATAAACACTTCTGAATGGTACAGTACTCATGGCTCTAGTAGATAGTCTCTACTGGTTCACTGTTATGGAAGATGGGAAATCAAGCAATAGTGTGTTTAGATATCTCATTAAGGATATTGAAGCAGTAGAGAATGTACAGAGGAGGGCTACCAAATTAGTACCACAGATCAAGAATTTATCTTATGATGAAAGACTAAGGAAATTACAGTTACCTACACTGGCGTACAGAAGATCTCGTGGGGACCAAGTGGAAACATACAAGATAGTGTGTGGCATATATGACCAGGCATGTACAGCAGGAATGTTCCAGATGAGAGAGGCTGACACTACCCGGGGGAACACAAAGATGATCTACAAAACAAGAGCGAGGCTAAATCTCAGAAGACATTCGTTCACGAGTAGGGTTGTCAACAACTGGAATAGTTTACCTGAGTGGGTAGTGAATGTGGAGACGGTGGAAAAGTTTGAAGCAAAATTAGATAAATACTGGAAAAATCAAGAACAAGTATATAATTATAGGGCACAAATATCCGCCACACGCAGCCACCGTCTGAGTAGAGAAGAGGCTATTGAGCTGGAGTCACAGGCGTGAGCCTCTTCCAGAAAATCATCTGTGAGTATCAATACAATACTTAGTAAATATAGCTGTACTGTATGATCTAAGTTTGCCTTGGTGTCACGGAATTATGTGGATGGATTTATTTCTTATATTTCTTACCGTAGAGTTCGATACCTTCACACTGGTTACTTACAGGAGATTATGGTGTATCTACGTAGAAATTCACTCCACCGCCCGACATTCCATGATTTATACTTGATAAATGATAATTTAATGAGTTACATTAATTTCCAACATCCATCTAAGTTATTGGGTATACTTTGTCATAACCAATCAGTCATTACCTTTAGTAATAATAAGATAGGATCACAGATACAGGCAGATATTGCACTTACATTTATATGGCAAGCTTCCATACAATGATTTACAATTTGCATGGGTATATGAGTCACTCACATTCACGCTGTAATAAAATTAATCTTGTAAAGAGGGAATTTTCAACTTGGGGACACATTTGATTACTCTACTATGGGTATGACTTAACGGAGCCTTAACTCCTCAAGTGATACATTCACTGCCAGCCTGGATCGCTCGGTACAACCAGGCTCTCACACATGATTTTTCCACGAGGAATAACAGACCTTGGGTTGGTACACACACACAGTCTGTTTTCACTGACAGTCCACAGCACGGTGTCGCGGCAAAGGACTCGTGTAGCATCCCGTTCCCTTAAAGCAGGGGAGGAGGAGGTCTTAACTAACCCATGGTCTAGGGTCTACTGGCTAAAATATGGTTTTTGGGGCGTGAGACACGATGGACACTGTCTCAATCACCCCCCCCCCCCATTGGAGTTGGGTTGTGCGAGTAGGCCCAATGCAACCCATGACACTTGGTATTTATAGTTAATCTTATACAATAATTTTCTAATGTCAGGTTACTGTGTATACTTTATTCATCTGTCACCTTCACTTCTTGTACAAATGTATAAAAAAAACTCAACTTTAAATCATCATCATCATTTTATGGCCATTTTACAACCTTATTCCATTTCAAATTATTCATAAAGGAAAACTAAGAAACTGACGTAATTAATATAAAAATGATAAGGTGGAACTCAAGTTTAGGTTAGGTTAGGTTAGGTTAGGTTACCTGGCTCTCCTAGACTAAACCAATGTACCGTTAACCACAGTTTATATACACAGTGAACCAATGTGGACTTTATATGATGACATTACTGAATAAATAACCTCACTCACTGACAGTTGTTCCTCGCTGTTTCTTTCTCCTCCTGCCTCCACAGTTACTCTCACAGCCTTAAATAGATCGATCACCTTAGGATATGTAAGTATTAAACACGTGATAACAGTAACTCACGTAAAGAAGGGAGGAAAACTGTACTGCCACGGCCACTCAAACTCAGCCATCCCGACCAGTGTTGTTTACTAAAGTTGAATCCGGGTTACACAAAAAAATTATATTATACGTTCATACTTCATACCTACTCTCTCAGAATACTTTGTTGTTCCATTTTAATATATTATAATTTTGCTATATAATTTTTATATATTATTTAGACTTATTTCTCAAAATAATTAAGATTATATTTCTTTCTCTCCATAATATGAAGAGGTTTTACGTATAAACACTGCCTGACGATAAGGACAACAATGTAAAAAAAAATAGATTATAGATATGGTCGGAGCTGTTGGATATTACCGTGATAATACAGGCCTTATTAATTTTCAGTTTTTTATATTACTTCTCTCATAATAATACAGGCCTTTTTTAGTTTTCAGTTTTTTATATCACTTCTCTCGTCCTGTTCTACCGCCCTCATATTATTATAATTATCTTTCTTAAAGCTTCCTACATTTCCTAAATTAAAAAAAATTATGACAAATTATTGTTCTAAGAATTTACAGCCTCTTATTTAAGGATTTCTCAATATATTTTCTAAAGCGAAGTGGACCCTTTCACTGAGTGTCGAGGCTGAGATGATGATGTCTGGTCAAGGTTTATTCAATTTTTCAATTTCAATTGTTTATTCCTTGATAGAGGAAGCGGGATCCTAGTGCTGTCACTAGGTACCCCTGTACAATGAGACCAGAAGCATCTGGCAAGTGTGACAAGTATATACAGTATAAATATTATAAAGGGGCTTACTAAAGCCAATATGGGGAGGATCATCGTGTCTCCGTCAGGGGGTATCAGGGTTTATCGGGATTTTTTTTAGACTGAATTGGTCTTCCAAGTTAAAAAAAAAAGTCTCATCATTGTCATGTTAGAGAAGTAAATCCCTTTCAGACATGCCTCATAACTTGGGTCATAATCAGATTTCTGAGAGTGGGGACACCTGGTACCTCACCTCTTAACATTGCCCCAAATATTCCCGTTTTCTTCCAAGTGTCTGAGGCTCCTGAGGTGGTGGTGTAGGGTATGGGTTATTTGGTTCACACTCAGGATGGGATGGAGAAAGGAAACTCACAATGTGCTCTCTGTATACATGTTATATTGGATGTACAATGCAGCTTGGTGGCTGGTGCTGGGAGGAGGCAGCGTGGTTACAAGCCTGTAGCTAGAAGAAGGGGCAGGTCACGGCCAGGTGTGGTCTTATATAGCGGGGGTAGGCGTGGCTTGATGGTAGACCTCCACTTTGTTCGGGGGCGCTGGTTACCTGGCCTTAACCACGAGGGATACGCTGGTAGATTCGCGGGGGTCGGCCAGTCAGCGACACACGGCGTTTGTAGGGTGGATCCACACTGTCTGTCCCCAAACGCAGGAAGGTTAGTCGCATCTTCTCTTGTGAATACCGAGGAAAAGAAGCTGTTCAATGCCTCAGCTTTATCCTGGTCAGAATCTGCGTAACTACCATCTTCAAGCCTCAGGTCTGATACTTCTATTCGCGTTTTTAATTTCGACTTTGCATAGCGGTAAAACGCCTTTGGGTTTGACTTGACCTCACTTGCAACCAGTCTCTGGAACTCCTTTTCAGCCCTTCTACACTCTATCTTTGCCTGGTTTCTGGCTCTTGCATACATCCTCCTGTCCTGCTCATCATTTGACTCAACTCACGTCTTGAATTACTGGGTTTTCTTCTTAACTTTGTCGACCGCCGCATGGTTCATGTGTAGGGATCCCCTCGTATTCCTAGAGGCACTGGGTTTGGTCTTGGTATGTATTTATCGATCAAATGGGTCACTTTACTATTTATGATATTCAGCGTAGTGTCTGCGTTCTTGTGCCTTAATGAGTCAGGCCAGTGGATACCCCTCATCTCTTCCCTCATCCCATTGTAATTTCCCTTGTAATATTTGCACCTTGGCCTGGCCTTATCTTGAACTAGGTAACAGTTAAATCTGAATGACAACACTATATAGTGACTGGTGCCAACTGGGGCAAGGTGTTCCAGTTTGGCCACCATACCCTCCTTGTTTGTTATGATGAGGTCAAGTGGCTTGGGTGTTTGCTCCCCTCTGTAATGTGTCGGGTCTCTAACATGATGGAACAGAAAATTATCTCTCAGAGTTTCTACAAAAAGAGTAGCAGAATTCGCGTTTTTAGTATTATTGTTTATTGTTTTTTTTATTATTATTCTCAAGACTAAGAATAGGGGCCCCGGATCTAATCCTTCACGTCTGCCTTGTTCGAGGGAGTGACAGTGCTCACACCTAGAAAATATCACCCAGAGCGTCTGTTACTCCTACCAGTTCCTTCAGGACTTCAGGGAAGAATAACACCAGGACCCGAGGCTGTGAGTAAAGACCATCTTAGGTTATCTGAAATTTGCTTACCGCCTGAGGGAGTTGGAGCACCAGAAAAAGTTCACATGCTTTTACTTTTATCCTCTTCACCACTGATCGGCTCGTTAGCTGCTTGGGCGATCGGTCACGTCTCTGTTATGCACTGTTGGCAAGTACTGGGCATGCACTGGCTCCTGAATGTACCTGAACCTGCTCCAGTGTTGGTCAAGTCTGGTCTTGAATGAACTCACACTCGGTGCCGTCACAACACTTTCTGGTAGATTGTTCCAAGAGTTCACTCCGCCACTGAGAGCATGACGTCATCTGGTGCTTCCGTGTGTGTGTGTGTGTGTGTGTGTGTGTGTGTGTGCCTCAACTCCTCATAGTGTGCCTCAACTACCACACCAGGTGATGGGAGTAACAAGACTCAGATCACCACCATAATGGTTCTTTAGGTCAGCCACTGAGTGTTTGTGCAGGAGGTCACAAAGAAGTGAATTATCTCATACATTCAGGGGCTCAGAGCCAAGACGCCAACAGATCAGGAGAGTGAAACTAACATATCGTTTATTTATTGTATTAACAACAAAACATAGAGAAAACAATGAAAACGTGCACATAGAATTTCCACTCTGATCACAGGAAAATTTACGCCACTATCACAATGGAGGTTCCGCTCTGGGAATAAGCTCACAATAATAACGAAGAGTCACTTGGAGGTTCACGTGCTGTGGTGGGTGGCGCTGACGGGGTTACCTGGGTGACGTCGCCTCGCTTACACACTGCTGAGGCCTTAACCTGACATTCACTGGCGCTTAGTAGTGTTGACTGATATGATCCAGCGATGATTGGCCTGAATGAGTGTACTGTACTGTGGTTAGTGTAGTCCTCGCCTCACCCTGCACCTGCTGAGTCCCACACACACCCAGCTGGCCTCGCCCCCTGGCTGGTGTAGTCTGAGGTACACTGATCACCAGGCTGGATCCTGCACCTGACCCTTACACTAGGGTCCACGTATATACAGAAGGTAGGAAAGTGGCTGCCCTAAGCACATCATCTGAATTCCCAGCACGGTTTGACCCTTTACAGAGGCTAGGTATTTCCAGATGTGTGTTACTATATACTTCAAGATGATGTAAATTGTTACCTTGATCAGCCATATATTTACATGAATATTAAAACACTGTAGGTGTGTTGAGTCTCCCAAAGTTTATATAAACGTTCTCAGATGATAAACCTCGGCAGAGTCATCTAGCAGATTTTCAACAAAACTTCACTATTTATGCATCACACGTCGATGGAGTCTCTTAAATATCTTCCGTATTTAGTCAATGGGCAAATCTGCGTGAACCACGTCTTAGGTCCAGTGGATTACGGTGGAGTCAACTGAACTCTTGTGGAATTAGATCCACTTAAAAAGAGGAACTTGTCTGAGGATCTGAAAACTGAACACACACTGAAGACGACACACAGCAGAACGTCCCCCCCCCCCCTACAGGCTCTTCTGGCATCACAAAACCCACATTACAAACTGGGGCCTTCTGCTCCTCACTGTATGAAAGCCAGGCGGTACAGTAAACCCCCTGTTAGGACACACTTAACCACCATATCGGCTATACAGAATGTCCAGATATTCTCCCGAGGTCTGGGGAAGGATGTGCCATAACCCCTAAGTCACAGGAGTCATCTAGTGTATATGACTGGGACTGAGGGGCTCTTAAGTCACACGGGGTTAAGTCATACACACTGTCCCTCCTGCTGAAGTGGTGACGCGTGGGTCTAAGTCATGCCTGGCGGGGTAGTGAGGTGTGGTGCTGTTGTCCCGGCCAGAGAGGCGCTGTAGTGACCTGTAAGGAAAGTTTGCTTAGATTAACGTACGAGAAATGATGACACAAATGACTACTTAACTGTGAGGTGTATGTATGTATGTTAGTTTCACACGTCAGTACACATAGCACGACAAAGTACAGGTCTATCTACTTATCTATGACTATCTATGTCTACCTATCAGTATGTCTGTCTGTTTATCTAGGCATAAAGATCAGATACAACAATTTCAACGTAAACTCTAACCTAACCTAACCTAACCTTACTTGGTGTTTACATACATCACTACAACATTTCTGGATCTTGGGTCTTTATTTACAAATGTTTACAAAATAATACAAATATAAAAGACATAAACACTCTATTTTTACTTGTTTACTTAATTACATAACTTTATCATGATTTTTTTTACCAATTTTTGAATCGTCTCTTTAGTTCACATGTTGCTCTCGTTATGTTAGGGATAAAACTAAGTCAAGCACCAGGACACTACATACTGAGGTTAGCGTTTATAAGCGTTAGTTTAGTTAAGCTTATATTGAATTACACACACACACACACACACACTCTGTTTCTCTGTTGTCTGCTACCTGGGGCGCCTCTCAAGTGATGTGTGAAGCTAAGTACGTACACACACACGCACGCACACACACATACACACACACACACACACACACACACACACACAACAACACCCACCTGTACCGTAAGTTCACTAAACAGAACTCTCATGGTTGGTGCCCTCACACTGGCTGGGGGTCACAAGCAGGTGTCTGGCGGCGTCACACTCCAACTTGTGGAGGTACAAGTCCTGGGGGCACTTCTGGGGCACTGAGGGACTTAGATGACTGACTGGGGAAGTGAGGGAGGGAGAGGCCCCACGACCCATCGAAGTAAACGACATGAGAGGGTCTCTTGGAGCCACGGGGTGTTGGAAGGAAGTTGGTCTTGACTGGTCACAGTTCAACTTCTGCAGGTATAAGTCCTGAGGGCAGTGTTGTGGCCCTGGGGGACTTCGGCAGATAGTGGGATGTTGGAATGAGGTTCGTCCAATGGAAAGGGTGATAGTAGGATCTGAGGAAGTAGCAGCAGTAGTAGTAGGAGGAGGAGGAAGATGGGGGAGATGGAAGCTGGTAGTGGTGTTGGGGATGCCACCGCCGACGACACTTCTGACGGAGGGGTCTTGTAAGAGTGCATCTGTCTCCCTGGTCACTAACACACCCTGAAATAGACGAGGAGAATGTTGTAAGAGCAGGCAGGCAGGCAGGCAGACGTGTAGCGTGAGGTAATACAGTCATCTTCAACTCGTCCTAACACACACACTTACGTTACTGAGGAGGGAGCCAGGGTTGATGTAGAAGGAGCCGTCTGGACTATTTCTGTAGTCCCTCATCACTTCCTTCTCCACCTCCGCTGCCTTCACATCTGGGGACAGCGAGAGTACGAGCATGTTAGAAAACTTGAGTGAAAATTCCATATACTGGACCCGCGATATAACTGACTCTCCTATAAAATTCGTTAGATAGAGGTTTCACTGTATCTCCACTAACAGTACACAACTACAGTGACTGATAAAGTAGTGAAGTTTTAATAAAGTAAAAAACCTTTATCGTTCACACTACAGATATATAGGTGAATCAGTAGCTCTATACATGACTGATTTACCAACTGATTCACCAATTATTTCTGTGATTGGCTGTTCTAACTACTCAAATCCATTTAATATAACTTTTGTTAATGATAATGTTCACTAAACTAACTTAATTTAGCTGCTAGAGTTTGTTTGGGAATCTACTGTTGTATTTACTGAGATTGTGTGTTGCTTAGCCCTGTCTTCCCTTACTGACTCAGAATGTGCTCTGTCTGTCTGGGTCTGTGTGTTTCTTTCTGTTTGTCTGTCTGTTTTTTCTGTCTGTTTCTGTGTTTATTTTCCCGTCTGTCTATTTTTGTGTTTCTGTCTGTCCCTCTGTCTGTCTGTGTGTCGTGTGCTCACCTTTCACCAGGATAATATCAGGTCCTGGCTGCTGCTGGTGGAGAGGGTCGCGGCCGTCACCCTTGTTCTCATCATACACGATCTTGGTGTGAGTGTGACGACCCCTGGCGGCGCACCTGGCACGCACGATCACCACCACCACGGCCGAGCACACCAACAGGGAAGCCACCACGCCCACCACCACGCCCACGATCGGCGATAGGAGCACTAGCTGGACTGATCCTGAAGACCCGGGTGTGGTGGCGGACATCCTCTTCTCGGCCACGTCTATGGGAGTGAGGTGGACCAGGACAGTAGGCTTGGCGTCCCCCTGAGCATTGGACGCCACAACAGCCAGGTGGTACTCTGTCCCAGGAGCCAGCCCTGTGACTGTGAAGTGTGGCGCTGACTGGTGTCTCAGGGCAGCCAAGATCTTGCCCAAGGGAGGGGAGGTCCCAGAGGAAGACGGGCCCTGAGGGATGGCTTCTCGGACCTCCAGGGTAAAGGTCTGGGAGAGGCCGCCCCCCCACCCCTCGTGACACGCCACCACCACCTCCCCCGCTCGGCTCGTGTTGTGCCACGCGCTGCAGTTGTGTACAGCTTCCGGCACACCTGTGAGGGACACACCTTGTTATACACCTGTTGAGCACGCGCGCGCGTGTGTGCGTGTGTGTGTGTGTGGTAGTGTGTGTGTGTGTGTGTGTGTTGTAGTGTGTGTTGTAGTGTGTGTGTGTGTGTGTGTGTGTGTGTGTGTGTGTGTGTGTGTGTGTGTGTGTGTGTGCGTGTGTGTGTGTGTGTGTGTGTGTGTGTGTGTGTGTGTGTGTGTAACCAGGTGCTGTTGTTCAGGATACATAATAAGCACCTGCCACACACCTGCCGTAACCTCCCCTCCTTCACGGCCGCCTGTGTAAAGTATGGCTAAAACCAATTGTTCTCAGAGTTAAACCATCAACAGTTAAACCTGAGTCATCAAAGTTAAACCAGTCATCAAAAAGGCAGCCTGAGGGAGGGAGGGAGGGAGGGAGGGAGTGTGAGGAAGAGAGGGAGTGAGTGAGGGAGGGAATGAGGGAGGGAAGGAGGAAGGGGTAAGGGAAGGTACAGTCACCCAAAAAAGTCCTGTCGCGAACCATGAACACCGAGATTCAGACTCGTGAACCCGAAGCAGTAGACACTGTTACATTATTCTGTCCATAAATGTTTCGGATTCAAGAGTCTGAATCTCGGGGTTCATGGTTCGCGACAGGACTATATTGGGTGACTGTACGGTACACCCCTCACCTGTACGGTACACCTCTCACCTGTACGGTACACCCCTCACCTGCTGGTACAATATGGTACACACACGGTAGCTCCTGAGTATCCACATCGTTCACGCCCCAACACAACAGAGACCCAAAGTCGTGGTGGGTCTGGGGCGTGTAGGCCACCATACTGCGGCCGCGGGAGGAGTGGATGCGGTCCTGCGGTATCTGGACATACTCGCTCGAGGTATTGAAGGCCCAGCGGAACTCAGTGGCCTCCGGGTGAGCTTCTACACGACAGGTCACGTTGATGGGTTGCTGTCGTCCTCCCCCGTAGACCCATTTCTGCCCGCCGGCGCACACAGGGGCGTCTGGGGGGAGAGTGTTAGTGTTAGGAAGGGCGCTATAGATCCGGCTCTCAGTTTATCAGGGTTATAGAGTCGGGTTTATCAGGGTTATAGAGCCGGGTTTATCAGGGTTATAGAGCTGGATTTATCAGGGTTATAGAGTCGGGTTTATCAGGGTTATAGAGCTGGATTTATCAGGGTTATAGAGCCGGGTTTATCAGGGTTATAGAGCCGGGTTTATCAGGGTTATAGAGCCAGGGTTATATCAGGGTTATAGAGCTCAGGGTTATAGAGTCTTGGGTTATAGAGCCGGGTTTATTAGGGTTATAGAGCTGGATTTATCAGGGTTATAGAGTCGGGTTTATCAGGGTTATAGAGCCGGGTTTATCAGGGTTATAGAGCCGGGTTTATCAGGGTTACAGTGCCGGGTTTATCACAGCTTGTGTATTATATAAACTACATTTTTTGTCCTTAAAGGTTTAAACCATTGACCGCAAAAAGGGTTAATATATAATCCTCAAAGGCTTAAAACGTTCACAAAAAAGGTTAAAACATCGCCCTTAAAAAAACAGCGAAGGTTCTACCATTAAAACTCGCTCCTGTGATGACCTATCGACCCGACACTACATGGAGGCCACGAAAAACTCAAAAGAAAATACGATCGCTGTTATGCCAGGCC
Source organism: Homarus americanus (assembly GCF_018991925.1). NCBI lineage: Eukaryota > Metazoa > Arthropoda > Malacostraca > Decapoda > Nephropidae > Homarus > Homarus americanus. The sequence continues at coordinate 2,291,047 of NW_024724693.1, forward strand.
GGGGGGGGTCAACTAACATTATAACACCCGAATATTATAAACATTAGCCATTCTGTCATATTATAGGATAAATTAAGTTTGTGTTTACCTTTACTTTAAATATTCTTTTGTTCTAAGTGGGTTTTGTTGTGTTGCGGATGTATGAGTTGAATAAAGTCTTGATTACTGAAGGTGTTTGATCTCAATCGACATATTCTATGATTAGGGGACATATAATTTCAAATGATGGCTTGTTATTGGACAAAAGCAGTATTGTGGTGATTATACGTTATGTTAACTATTGGAATATAATAATTTAACCCTTTGAGTATGATTTAACCCAGTGAGTATGATGATTTAACCCCTTGAATATGATGATTTAACCCCTTGAGTATGATTTAGCCCCTTGAGTACGATGATTTAACCCCATAAGAGAAAAATATCATTGTATTTTAAGTCACAAATCTTGCCTTAGCTGACATATTTTAGCTCATGATCAAGCTAATACCGACACTATGGTCCACGATTCGACTGTAGGGTAACTAGTAGTCGTAATGACGCTTGAGAGAGATGTAAAGGACGTTTCAATGCTAATTACTCGCCAGCTATGGGTTTCCGAGGCGACATTTTGGTTGCTTGTTGTGTCATTCTGGGATTAATTAAGTAGTTAAGGACACGTGGTAGTTCGTAGACATGCAGTGTGATGGGTTATTCGTATATTTGTTTGATTTGGTGTATTATCGTGTATTGTGTCGTCTTTCCGTTACCTCCCAAACCAACAATACTCACATTTTACATTGAGTTGGATGGCATTAGAACTGTCGGAGCCCTGCATGTTGACGGCTCGGCAGGTGTACAGCCCAGAGGAGCCACGGCCCACCTTCTGCAGTACGAGGCTCTGGTTGCTCTGTATTACCCCTGCTGTGAAGTTCTGCTGTGACTCTATCCCCTGTGTGTGTGTAGAGAGAGCTGTTACTTACATGATGAATTCGTGTGTGTGTGTGTGTGTGTGTGTGTGTGTGTGTGTGTGTGTGTGTGTGTGTGTAAAAAAAAATAACTCAACATTATAACAACACACATACAACTTAACCTAACTTAACCCAAATCTTTAATAATTACCTCCATCAGTTCTCACACACTATTACTAAGCCAATGAGAAACATTTACTGAATCTACGTGAGGGGTGAGAGGTGAGGGGTGAGGAGGAACAAGGGAATGAACAAGGAAACGAGAAGGGTGGAAGAGAAGATAGGATGCATAAATAGGTAGGGGAGAATAAGGTTGAGTGGAGAAATAAGAGAAGAAAAAGATAAGAGAGAAACAGAGAAAGTTTGAGAAATTTACATGTGTTAATTGTGAGGAGAGAGAGAGAGAGAGAGAGAGAGAGAGAGAGAGAGAGAGAGTCTTTGTTTACATCAAGCAGGATTCCGACACTCACAAGGAGGGAAGAGGTTAGGTTAGGTTAGGTTTTTATACATTAAATAAGGATAAATCCTAAATGCGTGACTCCCTCTTTCCTCAGTAACAAAAGTCCAGGTAAGTAACAAAGGAATAAGTAAGTAACATTATCACGAGTAACATCAGTACAGATAAGTAACATCAATACAGGTGACAAGAGCACAGGTAAGTAACAAAGGAACAACGCTACCTACGTTGAGGAACCACTGGACACGGAACACACTGGGGTTGGCGTGGATCTTACACTCGAAGTATACGTCGTCACCCTCCTTGATGTTGGTCATGGCGAGGCTCTGACCCGCCCTCAGCTGCAGCTTGGGAGCGTCTGTGTGTGAGAGGTCATTGGAGGTGTTAGGTGGGTGGGTAATTCAGGCTACCAGGACCCCCACACACTTCAGAAGACCACCCAGGGCCCCCACACACTTTAGGAGACCACCCAGGGCCCCCTACAATATTCAGGAGACTGCCCACGCCCTCCCCACACTATTCAGGACATCACCCAGGGCCCCCTACACAATTCAGGAGACCACCCAGCCCCCACCCACACATTTCAGGAAGATCTGAATTTATCTAAAAGTCTGTGTCAATAAACTGGCTCTCAGGTTATGATTTAAAGTGATATTTTCTCTATGATGTGATTCTTATAGTCTTAGTTTCTGTATTAGTACGAGGTGACATTATGTATTTCTTTGTTGTTGTTGGTTATGACTTGTGTTTAAGAATGTAGTGCTGAGGCAAATCTGAGGGATGGCATGATCCAACACCTGACCGAACACAGTCTCATCACAACACTGGTTAATGGTGAGAAGATCCTGCCTGATAAACTTACTCACGTTCCTTGTCACGGTAACAGCCTAAGTGGGCTAAGGCTGACCAGTGGATGTGTTGTACAGTCCCCTTCACTAGTGCGTTTACAGGAGCTCGTCTTATAAATATTCCACAAATCATTATCTTTATATTTAATAATGTTTTAATTTTATTCCATAGTGTGTTTATTATTGGGAGTTTCCTTCTGCCGAATGTAAACAAACACAGCGCTGCCACACCCCACAAAACCTGACGAGTCCCTGTAAACGCACTAGTGAAGGGGACTGTACGTGTATTTATCCAAGGTGTTTGACAAAGTCCCACATGCACGACGAGCCTCTAAGATCCAGTCACACGGCATCACAGGCAAGAAGTTCACGTGGATTAACAACTGGCTCCAAGACAGACAACAACGAGTGGTAATACATGAAGTACATTCTGAATGGTAAATGGTTCTCAGTGGAGTACCTCAAGGCTCTATCCCTGGACCCACCTTTTTTGTGATCTACATAAACGACATTGATGAAAATATATCAAGCCACATAATGAAGTTTGTGGACGAAATAAAGATGTATGAGAAGGAAGCAAGTCAAGACGATGCAGCAATAATGGAAAAAGACCTGAATGAGCTGTTCAAATGGTCTCCAGACTGGGAAAATGCAAGACCTTACACGTAGGATATAACAACACTAATCACACACACACACACAGGTAAAAATTAATAAAGGTAAGGTGCGCCAGGTGTTAAGAAGGTCGTAGAGGCACAGGTAAACGACACCTTCACAGCCTCACGTTTAATCCTTAATGGAATTTAATCACGAACATTGAAACCGAGTCTTTAGCATCTTACTATGAGGGGCATTAACACTGATGAGAGAGAGAGAGAGAGAGAGAGAGAGAGAGAGAGAGAGATAAAAACACATCAACTTACAGTAAACCATCAGCTTGCGGGAATCCTCCAGGGCTGCGGCAGGTAGTTTGGAGTTGTCAGCCCGGCAGGAGAGGACGGCCCCGTGGTGTAACCTGTTGGGGACGAGGTGAAGTGTCGATCTACTGACGTTTCCCTCCTGCAGCACCTGAAACACAAACAAACACACACACACGTTCTTGTTAGTGACGTTCTAAATGCTGAAACACAAACACAGACACATACAAACACACAGACACATACAAACACACAAACACATACAAACACACAGACACATACTCACATGGACACATACAGACAAACACAGACACATACTGTAATGATAATTTATCAGACCACAGCTTACAGTCCAGAGAAGAACAACACATACAACATTATGTAGAAGAACACGTGTACACCCACGTAAGTTGGCCCACCTTTCGTAATTGAAGTGAGATTAAGACCTGACCCAGCAGAGGTCACGGTCACAATGAAACAGAGTTCTCACTGCCACGTGAATAATCAAACCGGCATCATGACCGTGTTAACTCAAGAAATTACCCTCCAGCCAGCACCACACACCTGATCAAACACAGCTGTCTCGACACACACAGATTAGTGTTAATTAGTGACGACATCTGCCGACCTGAGACCTCCAATATAAGGGGCCGACAGCTCCTTCCCAGAGACAGGTGATTCAGAACTCAGAGGAAGACGGAGTCGCGCTCGTCACTAGTCGAGGTCGGGAGGGAGACTTCCCTCCCCAGCACTGAGTCTCCCACAGGAGACATAGTCCAGCACTCCCTTCAGTAGCACCTGCTGGGCCTCCCTCAGGTCACACGTGAGTTATTGTCAGAGCGGTCTCTTGGGTGAGTTACTTACGGTGGGAAGTGTATCCATTTCATGTTTGTGTCCGAGAGTCAGTGTCTTATTATATCGATGTAATGTATTAATGTGTCCATGCCATTGAGTTAACTAATAAATAGCTGTACTTAGAAGAGTTGTTTAGAAGATTCCCCCTAAGAATATATATACTGTATTAACGCTCAAATAACCACGCTTCCAAACTTCCTCACTTTATCTGGTAACTAATAATTCTTACTTGTACTTCTTACCTTACCCTCATTACATACAGACACACACACACACGGACATGTGCAGACAGACACACACACACGGACACACGCAGACACATGCAGACAAACACACAGACACACACACACACGGACACATGCAGACAGACACACAGATACACACACATGCAGACAAACACACAGATACACACACACACGGACACATGCAGACAAACACACAGATACACACACACACGGACACATGCAGACAAACACACAGACACACACACACACGGACACATACACACGGACACATACAGACAATCATATGGACTTAGGCGATTGTTTTATCATTTTTGCCGGGGTAAATGAAAGAGTCACACAAGGCAGAGGGGGAAGGTGAGTGAGTAGATCTGACACTGACAGCTTCTGACTTTTCCTTGCGCTATTTAACTGACTATGACATTTATACAACCTCTCCCTTATGCTTATAACTAACAAAAATATTTATACCACCTCTCCCTTATGCTTATAACTAACAAAAACATTTATACAACCTCTCCCTTATGCTTATAACTAACAAAAACATTTATACAACCTCTCCCTTATGCTTATAACTAACAAAAACATTTATACACCCAAATTAAATAAACAAACGAATACATAAATAAGCAAACATATACACAGAGAAGCAAACAAATATACAGATAACTAATAAAAAACATAAACAAAGAAAAAACACAAACAAATTATATAAAGAAACAAACAAAAATTAAACAAAAACAAATCACAAAGAAAAAAAACAAGTAAATAAACAAATAGCCTTGGAAGGGCGAGGAAGGAGGGAGGGAACGGCGTTGTGGTGTTCTCGTTGTGTGAATAAAAAGACATAACTCCGGGTCATGTTATACACCTCTGACACGGAGTTAGGTTAGGTTAGGAGGTGAATACTCGTTAAACTTGACCTTGTTAATGAGTCACAAGTTGTTCATGTGTGAGGTGACCAACACGAGGTCAGGCAGGAAAACATTTGCTCTGGGTTAAAACAATCCCTGAGGTGTGTGTGTTATTCAGGCGATGCTGCGTCTGGCACAAGCAGGTTCGATGGTACTGTATTTATCAAACGCCTGAAGATTAGCACCCCTCTGTGTGTTGTGTGTTGTGTGTGTGTGTGTGTTGTGTGTGTGTGTTGTGTGTGTGTGTGTGTGATTGTGTGTGTTGTGTGTGTGTGTACCCAGTCAACAGTCAAATTTACCTGAGTTGGCAATTATAATGTAAGTACCTCATCTGTTAATTAGTGCTAAGTGCAGGTATAATTAAGTGCAGGTATAATAAAGTGAAGGTATAATTATGTGAAAGTATAATTAGTGCTAAGTGAAAGTATAATTAGTGCTGTGTGAAGATATTTTTTCCTAAACGTAACTTTTACGTCAAGATTTTTTTCTTAAAGCTGTGACCTAACCCAACCTAGGGGGGAGGGGTCGCACTCTTCGTCAAGGATACATTAAAATGTTGTATTAATACTTCAATAAAGGGTGAAATTGGAACCGAGTCTGTATGGGTAGAAATCACGGAAGGAAGAGAAAACTAATTATGGGAGTGATTTACAGGCCCCCAAGTCTTGGGAAAGAAGCAGCTCAGCTCATATGGTAGGAAATGAGTAGGGCAGCAAAATATAACAACCTGTGCATTATGGGGGATTTCAACTTCAGAAATATTGACTGGGACAACATTGTAGGTGACTAGGTGTTGTAGGTGTTGGTGGGTGAGTGAGTAAATAATGTGAGGTAATTTTGAGGTAATTAGGTAATTATGAGGCCAAATATTATCACCTCATAAAAAAAAGGATGAGGTTACCTGGTCTTTGGTATCTGTCATCAGGAGGCCGTCGAGGTACCAGGAGAGGTCGGCTGGAGGTCGCGATCCGCCGGCCTCACACACCAAGGAATACCTCTCGCCCTCACTCAAGGCTGCGTTCCTCCCGAGGATTTTGACTTCGACGGGAGGAACTGCGGAGATAATGGAGAGAATTAGAGAGAGAGAGAGAGAGAGAGAGAGGTGCTAAGACGACCTGTAGATTCTCTGTTACAGGTACAGGTAAAAGATAACTAATTAACCCAGGTGTACAAGTGACAAAGTATCACACACACACAGGTACTCACAGAACAGGTCCAGGTCACACACACACACACAGGTACTCACAGAACAGGTCCAGGCCACACACACACACACACAGGTACTCACAGAAATACCAGGTCACACACACGCACAGGTATTCACAGAACAGGTCCAGGTCACACACACACACAGGTACACACAGAACAGGTCCAGGCTCACACACACACACAGTGCACACACAGAACAGGTCCAGGTCACACACACAGGCATACAGAACAGGTCCAGGTCACACACACGCACAGGTATTCACAGAACAGGTCCAGGTCACACACACACACACACAGGCCCACAGACACAGGTCCAGGTCACACACACACACACAGGTACTCACAGAACAGGTCCAGGCCACACACACACAGGAACTCACAGAACAGGTCCAGGTCTCACACACACAGGCTACAGAACAGGTCCAGGTCACACAGATACTCACAGAACAGGTCCAGGTCACACACACACACAGGTACTCTCACAGAACAGATCCAGGTCACACACACACACAGGTACTTGCTCCACAGAACAGGTCCAGGTCACACACACAGATACACACAGATACTCACAGAACAGGTCCAGGTCACACACACACACAGGTACTCATAGAACAGGTCCAGGTCACACACACACACACAGGTACACACAGAACAGGTCCAGGTCACACACACAGGTACACACAGAACAGGTCCAGGTCACACACACGCACAGGTATTCACAGAACAGGTCCAGGTCACACACACACACACAGGTACTAACAGAACAGGTCCAGGTCACACACACACACACAGGTACTCACAGAACAGGTCCAGGTCACACACACACAGGAACTCACAGAACAGGTCCAGGTCTCACACACACAGGCCTCACAGAACAGGTCCAGGCCACACACAGATACTCACAGAACAGGTCCAGGTCACACACCACACAGGTACTCACAGAACAGATCCAGGTCACACACACACACACACAGGTACTCACAGAACAGGTCCAGGTCACACACAGATACACACAGATACTCACAGAACAGGTCCAGGTCACACACACACACACAGGCACTCATAGAACAGATCCAGGTCACACACACACACACAGGGTACACTCAGCTCACACACAGGTACCAGGTCCAAGAACAGGAACAGGTCCAGGTCACACACACACAGGTACACACAGAACAGGTCCAGGTCACACACACACACACACACACACACAGGTACTCACACAACAGGTCCAGGTCACATAGACACAGGTACTCACAGAACAGGTCCAGGTTACTCACACGCAGGTACACACAGAAAAGGTCCAGGTCACACACACACACACAGGTACACACAGAACAGGTCCAGGTCACACACACAGGTACTCACAGAACAGGTCCAGGTCACACACACACACAGGTACACACAGAACAGGTCCAGGTCACACACACACACAGGTACTCACAGAACAGGTCCAGGGTGACTGTAGCAGCAAGAGGCATCGTCAGGTTAGAGTTATCAGCCTGGCAGGTAAGAACGCGGTACAGGTGTTGACGATTAAGTTTAGGTAAGGTCAAGATATTACGCGTGACCTGACCTGTGACCTCCTCTACTACGTCGTCTAGCAGTGACCCCTCGTGCCACCAGGTGACCCAAGGGCGTGGTGATCCTGTAAGGGAAGAACGAGGTTTGGTTAAGTTAGAGGGAACAATGTGTATTTGCCCGAAACAAGGCTAATAGAGTACTTGGGTTCATACGAAGGAGTGTTAGTTACAAGACTAGCGAGGTCATCCTAAAACTGAGGTCATCCTAAAACTATATCTTGCGCTTGTCTGACCCCACTCGTATTACGCAGTTCAGTTCTGGTCACAGCATTACAGAATGGATATAGAATCCTTGGAAAGAATTCAGAGGAGAATGACAAGACTAATAAGAACATAAGAAAATAAGGAGTCTGCAATAGGCCGGTTGGCCTGTGCATGGCAGCTCCTGTCGAGAGTTACTACCACTCTCTGTCATTCATGAATCTATCTAGCCTCCTTTTGAAACTTTCCAGAGTTCCAGCACTTACTACAAAGTTGCTAAGCTTGTTCCACTCGTCCACCACCCTATTTGTGAACCAGTTTCTTCCTATCTCCCTTCTAAACCTGAACTTATCCAACTTGAATCCGTTGCTCCGAGTCCTATCCTGCTCGGATATTATAAGAACTTTATCTATATCACCTTTATTGATTCCTTTCACCCACTTAAATACTTCTATCATATCTCCCCGCACTCTTCATCCCTCTAGGGAATGCAAGTTAAGTTTCTTTAACCTATCCTGATACGGAAGGTTTCTAAGTCCCGGAATCATTTTTGTCATTCTTCGCTGCACCGACTCTAGTGAATTTATATCCATTCTATAATAGGGGCACCAGAACTGAACCGCATAATCGAGGTGCGGCCTGACTAGCGCAAGATATAGTTGCAATAAGACCTCTGCACTCTTGTTACTTACACTTTTAGATATAAAACCCAATATTCTGTTTGCCTTATTTCGAACATTAACGCACTGTTTTCTAGGCCATAGGTCCGGGCTTACAAGTACCCCTAGGTCTCTTTCACAAGTCGACTTCTCTAGGTTGATGTTGTTAAGGCTGTATACATTATAAGTATTTGTTCTTTCAATATTAAGTACGCCCTCAGGACTGAACTCCTTCAGGTAGGTGCCCTGCCTAGCAGGACACCTGCGAAGGAGGAGCAGGCGTGGAGAGTGGTTGTCTCCAAGGGGACTAGGGTCAGGCTCAGGAAAGCTTACCAGGGTGTGGAATGTAGGAACCCCTACCAGGTGCTGGAGGAAGCTGGCGAGGAAGAGAAGAGGCAGGAAAGTGTGGTGCAGGTAGAGGAAAGGGCAGTTGAACAAACCCTGCCCAGAGGTAAGGTCGTGGTAGTTGGGGGACAGCCAGGTGAGGTTTTTAGATAGGACTTTTTGTACAAGAGATAGGAAACGTAGGACTAGGGTGTGTTTTCCTGGGGCTGGGATAGGGCATGTAGCTGAGAGGTTAGACAGGGTTTTGTCAGGGGAGGGTACCAAGCCAGTAGTGAGTCTTAGTGTCGGAGGAAACGACATAGGAAAGGTTAGGAGTGAGGAACTTTTCAAGAGGTATAGGGAGGCGCTGGGGAAGATTAGAGATAAGACATAAGAACATAAGAATGGAGGGATCCCTCCCCTTGTAAATTTATTTACAAAATCCTTAGACACGGGAGTTGTGCCAGACTTGTGGAAACAGGCAAATGTAGTACCCATATTCAAAAAGGGAGACAGAGCATCAGCGTCAAATTACCGGCCGATCAGTTTGACGTCAGTAGTGGGGAAATTTCTTGAATCAATTATAGCAGATAGCATCCGATCGCATCTAGAGAAAAGCAAATTAATCTACGACTCGCAACATGGGTTTACAAAGGGAAAATCTTGTTTAACAAATCTGCTGACGTTTTTTAGGAAAGTCTTCGAGGTAGTAGATAATGACGAAAATTACGATGTTATTTACTTAGACTTTAGCAAAGCATTTGACAGAGTACCGCATCAGAGGCTTCTGGGAAAACTTCAGGCTCATGGTATCGAGGGGAAAGTTTTAAATTGGATAAAATCATGGCTCACCGATAGAACGCAGAGGGTCAGCGTAGATGGTGTTAAATCTGAGTGGGGCCGTGTAACCAGTGGGGTTCCCCAGGGGTCAGTACTAGGCCCACTCTTGTTCATAATCTACATAAACGATCTAGATACTGGGAGCAGCAGTGACCTAAGCAAGTTTGCGGATGACACCAAAATGGGGCGGCAGATTAATTCAGGGCAGGATGCAAATGCATTACAGGAGGATCTAAATAAACTGCAGGGTTCGAAAAATGGCAAATGAAATTCAACACCAGCAAGTGCAGCGTACTTAATATTGGAAGAACAAATCAATGTATACAGCCTTAACAACATCAACCTAGAGAAGTCGACTTGTGAAAGAGACCTAGGGGTACTTTGAAGCCCGGACCTACGCCCAGAAAAACAGTGCGTTAATGTTCGAAATAAGGCAAACAGAGTATTGGTTTTATATCTAGAAGTGTAAGTAAGTATGGACGGGAGAGACACATGGACGGACGTATGGACGGGAGAGACACATGGACGGACGTATGGAAGGGAGAGACACATGGACGGACGTATGGACGGGAGAGACACATGGACGGACGTATGGACGGGAGAGACACATGGACGGACGTATGGAAGGGAGAGACACATGGGCGGGCGTATGGAAGGGAGAGACACATGGGCAGGGTGAAAACATGTTTGCCTAAGTGATCCCTCCCAGGGTGGCCGGTGGGTAAAAGTGAGAACGAACAACAACACAACAACTCCTGGGTAATCAAATAAGCTCTCTCTCTCCCTTTGTCATTCTCTTTCATTCCTCTCTAATTCCCCCCCCTGCTCTCTCAGCTTAAAACGCTCAGCATGTAAACTTTGTGTATGAACCTCTGTCCTGTGTGGCAGTGAACAGTGATATATACCTCAGTGAAGACCTGACTCAGAATACACAAATTGTTTACCAAGCTTTGCCAATAAAGTTGTTGAACTAAAACTAAAAACTATTCTCTCCCCTTCTCTCACTCTCTCTACTTATTCTCGTTCTCTCTTTCTCCATCCCTTACCTCTTTCTCTATCCCTTCCTCTCTATCTATCCATCACACACACACACACACACACACACACACTTAGTATCAACCACAATAAAGATAATTTCTAGTCCCAGATACATTAAGTTAGGTTAGGTTAGGCCAGGGCAGGTAAGGTCAGGTTAAGTTAGGTTAAACAGACATAAAGAGAGAGAGAGAGAGAGAGAGAGAGAGAGTGTTGCCATCTGATGATCACTACATTACCCCATATCTGTACCAGAGGCGTCACCCTGGCGTCAAGTCATCCTGTACCTGGCAGTAACAAGGTGACCCCCCAGCAGTGTGGCTGGTGGGGAGAGGGTGGTTCCTTGCAGGTGGGTGAGGTGGGGGGGTAGAAAGGGCGGATGGGTGGCTCCCTTTGCTGGTGGGGGTGAGGGGGATGGGTGTGGACTCCTTTTTTGCTGGTGGGGGTGAGGGTGGGATGGTGTGATCTTTTTGGTGGGTGGGGGTGAGGGTGGATGGGTGTGACTTTGCTGGTGGGGTGAGGTGGATGGGCGTGACCTTTGCTGGGTGAGGGTGTGGGGGTGAGGGTGGATGGGTGTGACTCCTTTTGGTGGGTGGGTAAGTGGGTGTATCAATGAGAGTTATGTGGGTATAGTAAAATAACATCCCATCACCCATCTTAAATACACAGGTAAACACTACACACCTGAATAACACACCTGTTCTCTCCCTTAAGCAGGTGCTGTGGCCTTGCAGGTGTGGTAAATGTGTATCATGAAATATTCCAAAACAATAACCCATTTTCATCAATAACTAATGTCCCTTTTTACCATTTTCTTTGATAATACGTTTTCTGTTGATATTTCTTCACTACAGGATAGACTCGTGTATTTGTATATTAATAAAATGTTTAGTTATTTACCTGAAACTTGTATATGTATTCAGAGATGTATATGAATGTGTATTAACGTGAATATTTACAGGTGTATGAATGTTTATAAATGTATTGGTGGCAGACACACACACACACACACACACACATAAACAATACAGACAGACAGATAGATAGACAGACATAAGAACATAAGAACATAAGGAGTCTGCAATAGGCCGGTTGGTCTGTGCATGGCAGCTCCTGTCGAGAGTTACTACCACTCTCTATCATCCATGAATCTATCCAGCCTCCTTTAAAAACTTTCCAGCGTTCCAGCACTTACTACAAAGTTGCTAAGCTTGTTCCACTCGTCCACCACCCTATTTGTGAACCAGTTCCTTCCTATCTCCCTCCTAAACCTAAACTTATCCAACTTGAATCCGTTGCTCCGAGTACTATCCTGCCCGGATATTATAAGAACTTTATCTATATCCCCTTTATTGATTCCTTTCACCCACTTAAATACTTCTATCATATCTCCCCGCACTCTTCGTCTTTCTAGGGAATACAAGTTAAGTTTCTTTAGCCTATCCTCATATGGAAGGTTTCTAAGTCCCGGAATCATTTTTGTCATTCTTCGCTGCACCGACTCAAGTGAATTTATATCCATTCTATAATACGGGCACCAGAACTGAACCGCATAATCGAGGTGCGGCCTGACTAGCGCAAGATATAGTTGCAATAAGACCTCTGCACTCTTGTTACTTACACTTCTAGATATAAAACCCAATACTCTGTTTGCCTTATTTCGAACATTAACGCACTGTTTTCTAGGCCGTAGGTCCGGGCTTACAAGTACCCCTAGGTCTCTTTCACAAGTCGACTTCTCTAGGTTGATGTTGTTAAGGCTGTATACATTATCAGTATTTGTTCTTCCAATATTAAGTACGCTGCACTTGCTGGTGTTGAATTTCATTTGCCATTTTTCAGACCACCCCTGCAGTTTATTTAGAATCCTCCTGTAATGCATTTGCATCCTGCCCTGAATTAATCTGCCGCCCTATTTTTGGTGTCATCCGCAAACTTGCTTATGTCACTGCTGATCCCAGTATCTAGATCGTTTTATGTAGATTATGAACAAGAGTGGGCCTAGTACTGACCCCTGGGGAACCCCACTGGTTACACGGCCCCACTCAGATTTAACACCATCTACGCTGACCCTCTGCGTTCTATCGGTGAGCCATGATTTTATCCAATTTAAAACTTTCCCCTCGATACCATGAGCCTTAACTTTTCTCAGAAGCCTCTGATGCGGTACTCTGTCAAATGCTTTGCTAAAGTCTAAGTAATAATAGACAGAGACAGACAGATAGACAGACAGAGACAGTTTAAAACAAACAAAAAATGAACAAGAAAGTTGAATGTCTCAGGGCAAGGTTTACCATGTTAGGTATAACCTCTCTCTCTCTCTCTCTCTTTTTTCTATCAACCTATCATCAAGGATCTACACACCGCTGAATCCTTCCTCTAAAACCAAAGTGAAAAATAACACTGGAACGAGATCCTACTCTGTGTGTGTGTGTGTGTCAGAGGAGATATTGTTGTGGTTCTGACAGCTGTTATATTATCAGCAGCTGACCAACACCTGCCTTACCTCTCTCTCAGTGCCCCCTACCTGGTCTATAAGGGCGTGACTGTGGTTGGCCCGACCTTCGCCGTCACCTGTCCCCCTTAGGCGCTTTACCAGCCTCCCTGCACCTGTCTCTCTCTCTCAGTGGTCATCTCCCCACCTCTCTCTCTCTCTCTCAGTGGTCATCTCCCTCACCTCTCTATCTCTCTCTCTCTACATTCATCCAGCCTTTCCTCTCTCTCGTTCTCTATTTACATCTATCTTTACGTCTCTCTCTCTCTCTCTCTCCCACAGGTGTGACTGACCTTGCTGCAGCACCTGTCTACCTGGTGCCCTAACACAGGTATGTACGGACCTTCTCCTTCACCTGCCGGCCACCGTAATAGGAGACGGGGGGGGGGGATAGGGAGGGCAGCTGATACCCAGAGCCGCCACCACATGTCTCCCTGGGGCACCACTACCACCACCTGTCTCCCTGGGGCACCACTACCACCACCACCTAGTGCAAACAGGCACTAGTCGATCTATAGGTTACCATGATGAGATGTATCAAGTGAAACATGTATATGGAGCAAGTAACAAGATCACTAGATTACAAGATGTTGTAACTGCTAGATTAAGGTTAGGATATAAGAACCTTGGCAGTATGTTCCTCAAGCAGATGTAAACAAGACTAATGTAAAGTGTGTGGCCATACATATGGCCACACACTTGAACACTACGTCCTCGACTGTGTGAAGATAGAACCTTTAGGGACAGGTCCAAGCACACTGTGTGTGAAATGGCACAACACTTCATCTCTAATGGCAAGATAGCCGACATATTAAGATTGTATCCACTTTTTGCACTTAGTAACTATATCAATTCTCATGTACAGAACCAAATACGCAATGTGCTTGAATACCTCACGTAAATGTGATAACAAAGTGTGAGGCCAGACATACTGCCTCACACGCCTGTACTCACGCATTTGTGAATAAGTTACCCTTTATGTATAGAACTAAACAAATAATGTAAATGAAATACTGTGTAACTTTCAGTGCCATAATATCCTGACAACGGGGGTAATATTATGACCCTTTGTAAACTCTACTCTGTAATCCTTTTGCGCTACTGCTCACAGGATGAGTGTGGGGTGCACATAAAGTAGCCGCTGTAAGCGGCAAAATCAAAATCAAATCAATACCTGGGGCACTAGTACCACCTTGTCTCCCTGGGCACCACTAGCACCACCACCTGTCTCCCTGGGGCACCACTACCACCACCTGTCTCCCTGGGGCACCACTACTACCACCTGTCTCCTGAGCACCACTACCACCACCACCTGTTCCCCTGGGGCACCACTACTCACCACCTGTCTCCCTGAGCACCACTACCACCACCACCTGTCTCCCTGGGGCACCACTACACACACACCACATGTCTCCCCTGGGGCACCACTACCACCACCTGTCTCCCTGGGCACCACTACTACCACCACCTGTCTCCTGGGGCACCACTACCACCACCTGTCTCCCTGGGGCACCACTACTACCACCACCTGTCTCCTGGGGCACCACTACTACCACCACCTGTCTCCTGGGGCACCAGCACCTGTCCCCCTGGGGCACCACCACCCGTCTCCCTGGGGCACCACTACCACCACCTGTCTCCCTGGGCACCACTACTACCACCACCACATGTCTCCCTGGGGCATCACTACCACCACCTGTCTCCCTGGGGCAACTACTACCACCACCTGTCTCCTGCCACTACTACCACCACCTGTCTCCCTGGGGCACCACTACTACCACCACCTGTCTCCCTGGGGCACCACTACTACCACCACCTGTCTCCCTGGGGCACCAGCACCTGTCTCCCTGGGGCACCAGCACCTGTCTCCCTGGGGCACCAGCACCTGTCTCCCTGGGGCACCAGCACCTGTCCCCCTGGGGCACCAGCACCTGTCCCCCTGGGGCACCACCACCTGTCTCCCTGGGGCACCACTACCTGTGAGGTGAGGTGAAGTGAGGTGACGTAAGGTGACGTGAGGTAAGGTCATGTTATGTTACACGAGGAATGACTGTAGTTTAATAATGACTATTCCTCAAGATTATATTATATCACTCTTGACATATAATTAAGTGACGTCACCTGAAGATTCTTGACAACTGTTGGCAATATGAATATGTCTGACATCTCTTCTCTCTGTTGGTAACTAAACATCATCTCAGCTTGTACAAAACCTGCCAGTGGGAGTAAATTACTAGTGAGGTTAAAATACTATAGTCACCCCAGCAACTGTCTCATATTCCCGTTTTTTATGACTTACGTGTTATTATTCTTCGTACTGTTACCACTTGGTCTATTTTGGGTGGATATTGTCACATGTTAAAGCCTTTGAAGTTCTTGTGTTATTGTGAGGGACAGACAGACAGACAGACAGACAGACAGACAGACAGACAGATACAGGACCAACAACAATACTCGTTTCCAGTTACATAATAATAATAATAATAATAATAATAATAATAATAATAACAATAATGATGATGATGATGATAATAATAATAATAATAATAATGATAATGATAATGATAATAATAATAAAAGTAATAATAATAATAATAATAATAATAATAATAATAATAATAATAATAATGATAATAATAAGAAGAACAACAACAACAACAACAAAATCAATAACAAAAACACAAAAAATAACAACAACAACAATAACAACAACAGGTAAGACGGACGCAGCATCGCCCGGGTGGAGGAACAGATAAGACGAATGACAAGAACTTACCTTGACATTCTCGGGGGGGTTGGGGAGGTGGAACAGGAGGTGGGTTGAGAGGTTGGAGGTGGGTTGAGAGGTTGGGAGGTGGGTTGAGAGGTTGAGAGGGGTGGAGTTTGGAGGTTAGGGGAGGTGGGTTGAGGTTAGGAGGTGGGTTGAGAAGGTTGGGAGGGTGGGTTGAGAGGTTGAGGGAGGGTGGGTTGAGAGGTTGGGGAGGGTGGGTTGAGAGGGCAGGTGGTGGTAGAGGGAGGGCAGGTGGTGGTAGTGGCCGCTGGGCGTGTTGGTTGACCTTGATAGTTGAGAAGCAGGTGCTGGTTCTTCTCTCTTTCTTACTATATCATCATCTCTCTTTATCTCTCTTTCTTTTACTCTCTAACTATCTCATTATCTCTCTCTATCTCATTATCTCACAAAATAAAAAAGCCAAATTAAGTCTCCAACCCAAAACAAAAACGAATCAACCCGTTCGCGGATTTTCTTACACGAACGTCAACAAAAAAAAAAGGGGATACGATCACTAAACATATTTCCAAAAACACAGATAATTGCAGAGCAGTAACAGAATTAGAGAATGAAAGATAGGTTAATTAGTGATGTGTGTGTGTGTGTGTGTGTGTGTGTGTGTGTGTGTGTGTGTGTGTGTGTGTGTGTGTGTGTGTGTGTGTGTGTGTGTGTGTGTGTGTGTGTGTGTGTGTGTGTGCGTGCGTGTGTGTGTGTGTGTGTGCTGTTGCATCAACTCAAACATTAAAGAATAAGTTTTCAAATTGATGGGGACAGATTGGGGATGCAGATTGGACTGGGTGGGGACAGTGGTGAGACACAGATTGGGGACCTTGGGTGGGGAACCTGGATGAGACACAGGTGAGAGACCTGGGTGGGGAGACTGGGTGAGAGACACAGGTGAGGACACAGGTGAGGAGACACAGGTGGGAGATGCAGGTGGGGAGATGCAGGTGAGGGAGACACAGATTGGGAGATGCAGGTTGGGGAGGATGCAGGTGGGGAGACATGGGTGGGAGACACAGGTGGGGAGATACAGGTGGGGGATGCAGGTTGGGGACACGGATGGGGACACGGGTGGGGAGATGCAGGTTGGGACACACAGAGGGGGATGCAGATGGGGATGCAGGTGGGGACACAGGTTGGGGACCTGGATGGGGAGACATGGGTGGGGAGGATGCAGGTGGGGACACACAGAGGGGATGCAGGGTGGGGATGCAGGTTGGGGGACACAGGGTGGGGGGGACCTGGATGGGGACACAGATTGGGGACACGGGTGGGGGAGACACAGGTGGGGAGACACAGGTGGGGACACAGATTGGGGAGACACAGATGGGGAGATGCAGGTGGGGAGGATACAGGTGGGGAGACACAGATTGGGGACACTGGTTGGGGATGCAGGAGATTGGGGATGCAGATTGGGGACACAGGTGGGGAGACACGGGTGGGGAGATGGGTGGGGAGATGCAGGTGGGGGGACACTGGATGGGGGGACACGGGTGGGGGATGCAGGTGGGACCTGGAGAGGGGGATGCAGGTGGGGATGGGTGGGGAGACATGGGTGGGGAGACACGGATGGGGAGACACGAGGTTGGGGAGATGCAGGTGGGACACCTGGAGGGGGATGCAGGTGGGGATGCAGGTTAGAGACACAGGTGAGACTGGATGGGAGACACAGATTGGGGAGACACAGGTGAGACGCAGGTTAGAGACACAGATTGGGGAGGATGCAGGTTGGGGAGATGCAGATTGGGGATGCAGATGGGACAGGAGGATGCAGATTGGGGGATGCAGATTGGGGAGACACGGGTGGGACACGGATGGGGACACAGGTTGGGGACACGGGTGGGGATGCAGGTGGGACACAGGAGGAGGATGTGGGTTGGGGATGCAGGTTGGGGACACAGGTTGGGAGACTGGATGGGGGACAGGGTGGGGACACAGGTTGGGGACACAGGTGGGGAGACACGGGTGGGGGGACACGAGACGGTGTGGGAGACCCCAGGTGGAGACATGGTGGGAGACGGATGGGAGATGCAGATTGGGGGACACGGGTTGGGGACACAGGTGGGGATGCAGGTGGAGGACACAGATGGGGGACGCAGGTGGGGAGATGCAGGTTGGGAGAACAGATGGGACACATGGGTTGGGACACAGATGGGGACACTGGTGGTGGGGATGCAGTTGGGGAGACAGATGGGACGCAGGTGGGGGATGGGTGGGGATGCAGATTGGGAGGACGCAGATTGGGGAGACTGGGTGGGGATGCAGGTGGGGATGCAGGTGGGGACATGGGTGGGGACATGGGGTGGGAGATACAGGTGAGGACGCAGATGGGGAGACACAGGTGGGGAGACACAGATGGGACACACAGGTGGGGATGCAGGTGAGGGAGACACGGGTGGGGAGACACAGGTGGGAGAAACAGAGATGGGACACATATGGGTTAGAGACACAGATGGGACACACAGGTGGGGAGACACAGGTGTGGGAGAGCAGATGGGACACAGGTGGGAGACACAGGTGGGGAGATGCAGGTGGGGAGACACAGGTGGGGGACTGGGTGGGGGAGACACAGGTGGGGAGACATGGGTGGGGGATGCAGATGAGACACACAGGTGGGGAGATAGGGAGGCATCAGATGCAGGCGTCACTAAGCACTTCGTCTCGTCATATTTTGTTCGATTTCCTACACTGAAGGGTCTTTGTGTGTGTGTGTGTGTGTGTGTGTGTGTGTGTGAGAGAGAGAAAGAGAGAGAGAAATTCGTGTTCGTTAAATAATAATAATAATAATAATGCCTGAATTATAAACACACTACAATGTTTATGTATCGTAGAATCACAGCATTACAGAACACGATTTTTGCTGTAGCCTAAATTTAGAACATT
Source organism: Homarus americanus (assembly GCF_018991925.1). NCBI lineage: Eukaryota > Metazoa > Arthropoda > Malacostraca > Decapoda > Nephropidae > Homarus > Homarus americanus. The sequence continues at coordinate 2,310,228 of NW_024724693.1, forward strand.
ACAGAAGCTTACAGTATCGTTACACAAGCTCACAGTACAGAAAATTACAGTATTATTATAGAAGCTTACAGAATATACAGAAGCTTACAGTATCGTTATAGAACATAACAGAACCTTATAGTATCGTTACAATACATTACAGAAGTCACAGTACACTACAACACTGCAGTATTATTATAGAAGCACAATAAATTACGGAACATTACAGAAAGGTATCGTTGCAATACATTGCAAACAGACTAGAGCATTAACAAGAGCAAGTGGAAGGTCAGAGGCCAAGGTGCATTATATAATTTACTGGATCATCAACCAACTGTTCTCTCACACAGACAGGTGAACAAGAGGAACAAGAGGCCTGAGCAAGAGACACTGAACAAGAGAACATAAACAAGAGAACACTGAACAAGGAGGAACACTGAAAGCAATACGTAA